>NC_064865.1:40123836-40338836 GCF_024139225.1 Suncus etruscus | reverse complement strand
ACTGGGATTTGAACCAACCACCTTAGGTCCTGGATCGGCTGCTTGCAAGGCAAACGCCGCTGTGCTATCTCTCCGGGCCCCACATTCATATTTGTAATCAAGATGTTTAAATAAAGAAAAAAATAAAGAATAATCTTGATTTGAACCAAAAAAAATTGTCTGTCACCATAAGATCCCTGATGTCTTTTTTTTTGGGGGGGGGGCACACCCTGCGATGCTCAGGAATTAGTCCTGGCTATGCGCTCAGAAATCTCTCCTGGCTGGCTGGGGATCATACTGGAGATTGAACCTGGATCCATCCCAGGTCGTCTGTGGGCAAGGCAAACACCCTAAAACTGTGCTATCACTCCAGCCCTCCTGATGTTATCTTTATATTGTTCACACTGACTTTCTTTATGTAGCCCTCTTAAATTCTGGCAATGGCTCATTTTTATTTCTAGAATTTTATTATTTCTGGAATGTTAGGTAATGAAACCTAAGAGTACATAAACTGAGAATTGTGGTTTTTTTTTTCCTCAAGTATACGATAATCTGAAGATTCATTCAGATCACTTTTTAGAATTATTCTAGATTGTCTAGATTTTCTAAATTGTCTTTCTTTTGCTGAATAATAATATATATAATATAAATGCATAGTAGTTTAAAATATAGTTAACCACTGAAAGATATCTGAGTTTCCAGCTTGGCATTTTTATGGATAAAAGCTTCTATGAACACTCATGTGCAGGTAATTATGTGAACAAAAGTCTTCATTTTTCTTGGATAGATGCCCAGTAGTACCATTGCTGAGTCATGTGGTAATTGCATGTTTTGTGTTTTTAAGAAACTACCGATCTTGTTTCCCAGAATGACTGTATGTACTATTGTACATTCCCACCAGAGCTGTACAAGTGACCTAATTTCTCTGCATCCTTGGTAGCATTTGATATGGTCAACTTTTAAAATCTTAACTTTTCTGATATATATATGCAGTGATATTTTGGTGTGGTTTTGTTTATTTTTGGGATCACACCAGCAGTGCTCATGGGCTATTCCCAGTGGGGCTCTGGGGTCATTTGGTACCAAGAATCAAATTCAGGATTCCTTCTTGCAAAACTTGTACTCTGATTCTTTTAGCCATCTCTTCAGCCCCTTGGAATGGTCATAATTGTCAGTCCCTAGTAGCTAATGATATTAAATATATTTTCATGTGCTTTTGGTCATCTATAATAACCTCCTTGGCAAAATGCCTGTTCATGCTTTTTGTTTGCATTTTTATTGTGCTGCTGGTTTTGTTTTGTGGCCACACCTGGATAAATTCAGGGGCCACTTCTGGATCAGTGCTTGGACAACCCTCCAGTGCTGAATGCCAGACTCAGACCTCCCAGTCCATTGAGCTGTTTCTCTGATCCTGTTTGTGTTTTTAAACCATTTTCTAATTACAGTAATATCATACTGTGATTTTGCGGGAAGTCTTAATACAATCTTTTCAGTCTTATTTTGGATATGTGGTTTGCAAGTATTATTTGTTGTCTTTCTTTTCTTCTTTTCTTTCTTCCTTCCTTTCTTTCTTCTTCCTTCCTTCCTTTCTTTTTCTTTCTTTCTTTCCTTCCTTTCTTTTTCTTTCTTTCTTTTTTCCTTCCTTCCTTCTTTTTTCCTTCCTTCCTTCCTTCTTTTTTCCTTCCTTCCTTCCTTTTTCCTTCCTTCCTTCCTTCCTTCCTTCCTTCCTTCCTTCCTTCCTTCCTTCCTTCCTTCCTTCCTTCCTTCCTTCCTTCCTTCCTTCCTTCCTTCCTTTCTTTCTTTCTTTCTTTCTTTCTTTCTTTCTTTCTTTCTTTCTTCCTTCCTTCCTTCCTTCCTTCCTTCCTTCCTTCCTTCCTTCCTTCCTTCCTTCCTTTCTTTCTTTCTTTCTTTCTTTCTTTCTTTCTTTCTTTCTTTCTTTCTTTCTTTCTTTCTTTCTTTCTTTCTTTCTTTCTTATTTAATTTCTTTTTCTTTTTTTTTGTTGTTGTTTTGGGTCCATACCCAGTGGTGCTCAAGTCTTACTCCTGTCTCTTTACTCAGAGATCACTCCTGTTGGACTCAGTGCAAGGCAAGCGCCCTACCTTATGTACTCTCATCCCAAAACCCAAATATGGTCTTTTTTTTTAAGAACTAAATGTTTTTTGTTTGTTTAATTTTTGCTTTTTGGTTCACCCAGCAGTGACACTCAAGGGTTACTCCTGGTTCTGTGTTCAGAAATCACTTCTGGCAGTCTCAGGATCATATGGGATGCTGGGGAGCCCCAGGAGCTGGTGTGTAACACCCATCATTGCACCTAATAAAGACCTGTTGTTGGTAAAAACCAAAAACCAAAACCAAATTCAAGTCTTCAATTCAATAGAATTTACTTATCGCTTTTCTCTTTTATAAATCATCTTTGCCGAGAACTAGGACCCAATATTTTTTCCTATTTTTTCTAAACATTTTTGTAGTTTTGTACATTAACTAAAAATATGGGGGCCCGGAGAGATAGCACAGCGGCGTTTGCCTTGCAAGCAGCCGATCCAGGACCAAAGGTGGTTGGTTCGAATCCCGGTGTCCCATATGGTCCCCTGTGCCTGCCAGGAGCTATTTCTGAGCAGACAGCCAGGAGTATCCCCTGAGCACCACCAGGTGTGGCCCAAAAAACAAACAAACAAACAAAAAAAAAATATATATATATATGGAAACTATGTTGAGATAATTTCCATTTTCTTTTTAGTGACTTACACACATAAAGTATGCCTTTCTCATCCTTGACTTGACATAAAACTTTGTATAAAGTAAACTTATGCCAAGGTTCTTTTTTATTTTTTTTTCATTCTGTTTCTGTCTGTGTCCCTCTTTGTGGATAAATATTTAGTTTCTTTAGCACCATTTTTTGAAAAATGTTATCAGTAGGGCAATTTTGTGCAGGTCTGTTATTGAGTTCTCTGTTCCAGTACTTTGATCCATAAATGTATCTATTTCTGTCTGATTAGTGTCTAATCACACAGTCTGATTACTGTAGCTTTATAAAAATTTTTTTGAATTGGGTATATTTATATTTTCATTTTCTGTGTTTAAAAGAATTAAGATAACATTAAAATAAAGAAAAAACAAAGAAAATCAATTATAGGGCCGGAGAGATAGCATGGAGGTAAGGCGTTTGCCTTGCATGCAGAAGGACAGTGGTTCAAATCCCTGCATCCCATTTGGTACCCTGAGCCTGCCAGAAACGATTTCTAAGTGTAGGGCCAGGAGGAACCGTTGAGTGCTGACCCAAAAACCAAAAAAAATAAATTATAAACCAACCCCGACTTGAAGCAAATGTTGAGTTGACTAAAACAGCCAACACATAATATAATTACATTAAATAATAGAAGAGAAGATGCTAATAGTATATGAATAATATATGAAATATGAACAGAGAGACAAATTGGATCTCTTTGAAAGAGAATCAGTTATAAACTTTAGGAACAAAAATACAATATTTGAAAATATTTAAATATCTAAATATAACAGGCTAGAAATAACAAAGACAAACTTAAGGGCCCGGAGAGATAGCACAGTGACATTTGCCTTGCAAGCAGCTGATCCAGGACCAAAGGTGGTTGGTTCGAATCCCGGTGTCCCGTGCCTGCCAGGAGCTATTTCTGAGCAGACAGCCAGGAGTAACCCCTGAGCACCGCCCGGTGTGACCCAAAAACCAAAAAAAAAAAAAAAACCCCAAAAAAAAGACAAATTTAAAAATAAAGACTCTCCCCCACCCCAAATTAAATAGGGGCCAGAGGGATAGCACAGTGGAAGGACGTTTGCCTTGCACAGAGCCGACCCAGGACAGACCCAGGTTCCATTCCTGGCATTCCATATGGTCCCCGAGCATGCCATGAGTGATTTCTGAGCACAGAGCCAGGAGTAACTTGAGTGTCACTGGGTGTGACCCAAAAATCAAAAACCAACCTACCAAACAACAACAACAACAGATGTTAGATAGAGGTGATGGGATTCTTCTAGAAAGTTTTCTCTTAGAGCTTGTTACTTTGTTGGTTTTTGCTTATTTTTTATTGAGAGCCGGTGCTTTATAATGTTAGTAATAATGGTTTCTCATGCCCCTTATTCCTGTAACTATGGAGAATGAGCTTCGTTGTGAAACCACCATACAATTGTAAATTGTTGTCAGAGGCTGATGAGATGGTGCCTGCTGTTGATTAACCCCTGTCATTCCTTTCTTGCCTTCTGTTCCAGCCTCCTTGGCAAACCCCCAGGTCAAATTTTGCCCCCCTATTATCCTGCAGTATGGTTTCTTTCTTGTTGTATGTGTCTCTCTGTCCCCATCAGTCTGGCAGCTACAGAAAACTGTTCATGGAGGTTTCAGGTTCATTTTTGTGTAAATTAATTCAAGTTTTGGTATGAATTTGCTGTGAATATACTGGAAGTCATAGCAGGTTCTCTCTATTCAGTAGCCTAGACCTACTCTCTGATTGTTATTTTATTTCTTATTTTCTTTCCTTTGTTTTTTTGGGGGATCAGCCAGTGATGTTTAGGAGCCACAGCTAGAAGTGTTCAGAATATCATAAGCAATGCCAGCATTTAAATCGGTGTTGCAGTCACAAGCTCATGCTTGGCAAATGTCTTAACCATTGTACCATCTCTCTGGCCCCTCTGTTTTTAATTTTGAATCTAACATGCGTATCTCTGTTCTAAGTGGCACTGTTGTTGATTAACTTTATCATGACTAAGGATATATTTGCTTTTCTTTTTATTCTTTCACTTTATAATTTTCATTTGTTCAATTTTCCCACTTTCCCGCCCCCTTCTGACTACACATATATTCTAACCCCATTTACAGATTTTCTAATCAGTTGGTTTTTTTAGTTTTTTTAGTTTTGTTTTTGCATGTGTCCTTATATCTACTGGTTGGCAAACATATGTCTTAATTTGGTTTTGTTTTTATATTTTTGGTCGCCATGGAGATTTTTTTGCATTCATACTTAATAATGTTGAGTTTATTGGAATGATAAGAAGTTTCCTAAGCAATACAGGAAGTATTCAGTCTTACTCTAACTACCAGTTTTTTGTGATTTTTTAAAAATATTTTGGACTTGTGTTTTTAGATTTAATTTCTGTGACTAATACAATTCAATAACCAGAAATATGAAATGCTGTATCGCAGCACTTGCTCATCTGTTCAGTTCTCTCCCACGGGACATGACTAGCCTTAGTTTATATGTCTTTCCAGAATTTTATGTTTCTTGGCACCTTTGCAAAATTATGCCAACCCCTTTATCTTTTAATTAGAGGCATCCATCCTTCCCTTAGAAAGTTCACTTTCCCTTGGGATGTGAATTACTTTGTTTTACCTCATATTTCTGCATTTTTCTATAAAGTCAATTAGGGGAAGATGTTGTATTAACTGGATGCCATCCCATCTAGAATGCTATCTTGGGAATAAAGCATTGAAGTGAAATTCCTAGGTCAAAGTCTGTCCATGTTTACTGTGTGGGGTGACTCTCTCTCTCTCTCTCTCTCTCTCTCTCTCTATCTATCTATCTCTCTCTCTCTCTTTCCTCTCTCCTCTGTCTGTCAGTCTCTCCCTCTCTCATTCTCTCTCTTCTCCACAGCTTTATCTATAGACTGTGTGTGCAAGCACTTGGATTTTTGCCAGTGTGATAGGTGCAAAATAATCTCTTGGTGTAGTTTTAATTTAGATTTCTATCATTCCGAGGGAGTCTGAGCATTCTAGTGTTTAAAAGCCATTTCTATTGGTCTTTCCCTGGGAATTGACTAGCATAAGAACATATTAGTGTGTGGATACACTTGTCAAAGCTGAGAGAACTGTGCATTTAGTCTGTACATGTAACTTAAATTTCCATTATTATTTCTTGGGGGAAAAAATCTTTTCTCTAGTTAATAATTTTGTAAGTAAAATGGTTTGACTATATGGGTGGTCTCTTTCTGGACTGCACTATACTATTATTCTATTACTCCTTTTGTTTCTCTCATAGCCTTTCTAAAAATCATAGCATATTATGTTGATTCTCTTCCATTTGTTTTGTTTGTGGTGCTGGGGATCAAATCCAGGAACTCAGGGTGGAGAGATATCACAGATGTCTGTCTTGCAAGCAGCTGATCCAGGATGGATGGTGGTTCGAATCCTGGCATTTCATATGGTTCCTAGTGCCTGCCAGGAGTGATTTCTGAGTGCAGAGCCAAGAATAACCCTGAGTGCCATCGGTTGTGACTCAAAAAAAAACCCACCACCACTCCCCAAAAAATCCAGAAACTCACACATGCAAGGCAAGCAGTCTACCATTGAGTTTTACTAAGGCCCTTCTCTTGGCTTTTTTTTTTTTTTTTTTTTGAAAATGGGGAACTAATCACCCAGCAGTGGTCAGGAGTCACACCTGTCTCTGTGCTGGGGGCCACACTTGGAGGTGCTCAAGGACCATATGTGATGCCAGGATTCAAAAGAGTGTTGACCTTTTTGTACTCTCACTGCCACTGCATTTCCCCCATCTTCAGTTTTACAGTAAGCCCCAAGGCTGGCTGACTAATTCCTCCAAATTAAATTCCTTTCTCCAAGGTTATTTTGAGTATTCTTTGTCCTTTGCAGTTCTACATAGATTTTAGAGTCAGCTTGTTTATTTCCATAATAAAGCCTGCTTGTAATTTTGTGATTGGGATTGCACTGAGTCTATATATTTTTTGGGGGAGAGTAGCTTAACAACTGTGAGTTGGGGCCACAGTTATAGTACACTGGGGAGGGTATTTGTGTTGCATTCAGCTGACCTAGGTTCAATCCCCAGGCATCCCATTGGTCTCTTGTGCACTGCCAAGATTGAGCATCCTTGAGCACTCCTCATACAAAGAAAGAAAAAACAAACAGACAAACAAAAAAAGATGAATTGGCTTAAACAATTCCTTGTAAGACTGTGTATGTATGTATAGATACATGTATACATATACTTATATATATAAAAAAAGTCCAACTGATGAGGTGTTTGCCTTGCATGTGCCTGACCCAGATTCAATCCCTGTCACCATCTATTGTCCCCAAGCCCTACCAAGAATAATCCCTAAGCACCAAGCCAGGAATAAGCCTTGGGTGCCACCAGATATGGCCCCAAAACAAACCAAATCAAAGACAGAGAGTAGCTCTTTAGTTTGTTTAGGGGGCCACACCCTGAGGTGCTCAGAGGCTGCTCCTAGCTTACTGACAAGGAATCACAAAGGCATTGCTCAGGACCATAGTAGCAGGGATCAATCCAGGCCTCTCACATCCAGAGCATTTGTCTTTTGAGCTTTCTCCCCCACTCGACAGAATATGTGATTCCATATGTCTTTAATGCCACTCAGACATAATTCAGTACAGGAGTTTTGCACTTTTGTATTAAATTACCCCAAATTGTTTTCTATTTTTAGAAGATTTTTTCCCCCTTGCTGGAGATTCAAACAACAGAGCTGTCAGGTTCCCCTCATGGGTGGGGAGGGCGGCATTGGGGTTTGAATTTATAGCTTTGTCATTAGCAGGCAAATGGTTTAGTATTTTAAACCTCTCTAAACCATCTTCTAGGCCCTTGGAAAAATGGTTATGGGGGGAGTGTTTTTTAAAAAATATTAAAACTGGGGCCGGGCGGTGGCGCTGGAGGTAAGGTGCCTGCCTTGCCTGCGCTAGCCTAGGACGGACGGCGGTTCGATCCCCCGGTGTCCCATATGGTCCCCCAAGAAGCCAGGAGCAACTTCTGAGCGCATAGCCAGGAGTAACCCCTGAGCTTCACAGGGTGTGGCCCAAAAAAAAATTAAAACTATTATTTCTTGTTTTTGATTTTGTTTTCTGGGCCACATCCAGTTATGCTCAGGGATTACTCCTGGCTCTGCGCTCAGAAATCACTCCTGGCTTGGGGGACCAGACGGGACACTGGGGAATCATATTGAGGTCTGTGCTAGGTCAGTGCGTGCAAGGCAAACACCCTACCACCTACACCACTGCTCTGGCCCCCTAAAACTATTATTTTTATTTTGAATGAGATTGGCTTAAAAAAATAAGAGATTGGGACTGGCGAGATAGCATGGAGGTAGGGTGTTTGCCTTGCATGCAGAAAGAGGGTGGTTCGAATCCTGGCACCCATATATGGTCCCCCAAGCCTGCCAGGAGCGATTTCTGAGTGCCCAAAACAAAACAAAACAAAAAAATCACTGCTAGAGAAGTTCGGGAACCATATGTAGTGTCAGAGATTCAAACTGATGCCAGCCATGTGCAAGATAAGAGCTTTTAATCCCTGTACTATCTTTCCAGCCCAAAGAGTACATGGCTTGTATGCAGGAAACAAAGCACCACTGGGGTAAACCAAACACTTAAAAAAAATAATAATCATTTGGGGCCCAAGTAGTGGCGCAAGCAGTAAGGCATCTGCCTTGCATGTGCTAACCTAGGATGGACCATGGTTTGATCCATCGGCATCCCATATGATTCCCCAAGCAAGGAGCGATTTCTGAGTGCAGAGCCAGGAGTAACCCCTAAGCATAACTGGGTGTGGTCCAAAAACAATAACAACAATAAAAAAATATCATGATCATTTGATTTTATTTTGTTTTTTGTTTTTTTTTTTTGAGTCACACATTTTTGGTGCTGGGTCACTTCTAACAATGCTCTGGGGACAATATATGGTACACGAGATTAAACTGGATTGAACAATGTACAAGGCAAATACTCTACTCATTGTACTATCTCTGTAGCCCTCACTTAATATTTTATCTTGTTTTGTTGGTTTTTTTTTTTTTTGGGGGGGGGCACACCTAAAGGAGCTCAGGGCTTACTCCTGGCTCTGTGCTCAGAAGTTATTACTGGCAGTCTTGGGGGACCATATGGGATACAGGGGATCAAACCCAGGTTTGCCGTGTGCAAGACAAACACCAAACCCGCTGTGCTATCACTCCACCCATCACTCACTTGATTTTTTTGGTTTTGTTTTTGTGCCACACCCAGAGGCGCTCAGGCGTTACGCCTAGCTCTATGACCAGAAATTGTTCCTGGCGGGCTTGGGGACTATATGGGTTGCCAGGGATTCAACCCAGGTCAGTTCTAGATCAGCCACATGCAAGGCAAATGCCCTACTGCTGTGCTATCACTTTGGCCCCCTCGCTTGATATTTTAAATACCCTTCTCTTTCTGTTTGTCTTCTAGTTATTGTTAGCATAAAATAAAACTATTTATAGTCATATATTAATGTTGTATTCAATTGAATCTTATCATGCTGTGTAGTATCTTCCAGTTCTCACATTTTTGGGTGTCATGATAAATTTATACCTGTCTTTCCAATATTTTTATACTTCTGGTGATGGAGAAATAGTACAAAGGGTAAGGCACTTGCTGACCTGGGATTGATCCCTGGCAACACATATGGTCCTCCATGCACTGCCAGGAGTAAATCAGTTCAGTGCCAGGAAATTCCCTGACCACTGCTGTGTGTTGCCTACCCAAAAATAACACAACCAATTTTTTTATACTTAATGTTTAAAATATTTTTCTTATTGTATTGGAAAAATAAGTCTAACATAATATTCTACTACGATATTAATAGTAGCCGAGGCAATAGGCATCTTAGTCTTTTCTTGACTTAAAGGATGTCCTTTAGCCTAAAAATTTTAGTCTTTCATATCTGCACAGATTTAAAATTTTATATCTTTGGCGGGGGCTCACCTAGCAATGTTCTGGGGTTACACCTGGCTCTGCGCTCAGGAATTACTCCTGGAAGTGCTTGAACCTGGGTCAGCTGTGTGCAAGTTGGACACCCTCTCCCACTGTACTAAGGCTCCAGCCCCGGTATTTTATATCTTTAAGTAGATCTGGAAATATATCATAGCTACTTAATCCATAGCTTTATTCTCTTCTTAAGGGAGTCCCGTCATCAGCTCTCCTTTGTTATATCAATCATTTTTCTCTGAACTTGCACTTTCTGATTTGATCACACCTGATATGGCCATCCATTAGTTAAAACTAAATTCGGTTGAAAATTCAGTTCCAGAGTCACACTGCTAACTAACCATGTGTGTTACATGCTAACTAACCACCTGTGGTTACCAGTTACTATCCTAGACAGAACATTTATAGATCATTTTCATAACCATAGAGGATTCTATTGGACGGAGCCACACATTTTAATTTTTTTTTTTTTTTGGTTGTTGGGCCACATCCAGTGGCACTCAGGGGTTACTCCTGGCTCTCCACTCAGAAATCACTCCTGGCAGACTCTGGGACCATATGGGATGTCGAGGATCAAACTTAGGTTGGCCCGCATTGTAAGACAAACACTCTACTCACTGTGCTATTGCTCTTGCCCCTCACATTTTAATTCTTTTTTTTGTTTGTTTTGTTTTGTTTTGGGTTTTTTTTTGGGGGGGGGTTCACATTTGGCAGTGCTCTGGGGTTACTCCTGGCTCTATGCTCAGAAATCTCTCCTGGCAGGCTCGGGGAACTGGGATTTGAACCACCGACCTTCTGCATGCAAGGCAAATGCCTTACCTCCATGCTATCTCTCTGGCCCCACATTTTAATTCTTAATTTCCATTTCATTGTGTCTATTTTTCCCACTTCTATACTCAAAGTCCCTTACTGTGTTTTGTATCAGTTCTAGCCTCCCTTGTACTTTCATTAAGTCCTGTACTCAAAGATGGTTTATTCTTCTTTTACTACTTTTGTAACTTTAGCTGTTATCTTCCTTCTTTCTTTCTTTTTCTTTCTTTCTTTCTTTCTTTCTTTCTTTCTTTCTTTCTTTCTTTCTTTCTTTCTTTCTTTCTTTCTTTCTTTCTTTCTTTCTTTCTTTCTTTCTTTCTTCCTTTCTTTCTTTTTCTTTCCTTCTTTCCCTCTTTCTTTCTCTTTTTCTTTCTATATTTCCTTCCTTCCTTCTCTCTTCTTTCTCTTCTCTCTTCTTTCCTCTCTCTCCCCTCTTTCTTTTTTCTGTCTCAACTTTTTAGCTAGTAGTGCTAGGAAGCTACTTTTCACTTGGTTTGTTCCCAGCAGTGCTCAGGTATATAACCCAGGCATTCTGCATATCTGTGCCCTATGAACTATTTCCCTGGCCTGTCCTTTTCCTGTTTTCTTGCCAACTTAGCTTTGATTTTTTTACACTTTTGCCATGCGGCCTTTCTTCATAAAATGAAGGAACTACTTGTTTGCTTATAGTTTGGTAAGACTTCTCATCTCTTCCTTGTTTGGTTCTTCCACTTCTAACTCTTGCTATTTCTTCCCATCTTTTTTTCTTTTATAAAAAAAATGGGAGAATGAGGGGCCAGAGCGATAGCACAACAGTAGGGCATTTGTCTTGCATGCAGCTGATCCAGGACAGACCTTGGTTCAATCCTCCAGCGTCCCATATGGTCCCCCAAGCCAGGAGAGATTTCTGAGCGCATAGCCAGGAGTAACTCCTGAGCGTCACTGGGTGTGGCCCCCCCCAAGCCTCCTCCCCACCAAAATGAGAGAGTGGGTGCAACCTGGTAATGATCAGAGGTCACTTTTGACTTTGTGCTCAGGAATTACTCCTGGCAGGTTCAGACGACCAACTATGATGCTGGGACTTGAATCTGGGCCTGCTACACGCAAGATATGCACCTCAGCTGCTGTACTATCTCTCCAGTCTCCCTTCCCATCATTTTTTTTTAAATTATTTTTCATTTTGTAATGATGGTTTTCTGGTTACATTTTAATACTCTAAGAGCAAAGAGCTGTATTTTTCTGGCCAGGCCATGTACTGAACGTCCTTCATGGAAGGCATATGGACCTTTTCTAAGATTTGCTTCTTTAGGTCATTTCTTTCTTCCCCATTATCTTTATTGTGCCTCCACCCACACAGCTTCTGAACAGCCGGTTTTGCTTATAATTTTCAGCTCTTTCTGTTTTGTGGTGTGAAAAGGATGCGGTTGATGCTGAGTTCAGGGTGAGCTCAACCCACAGGAAATGTAATTTTACTCATCTTCTCTTTGAGTTGTGCCACCTCTGGCCTCTTTCTGTCTACTCAATTGTCCCCTATGCTATAAGTTGTTCTTGAGTTCCCCTGAATCTCCTCTGATGCTTTTGGTAGCTCCTATGCTTTTTTTAATATAAGGTCTAAAATATGTCTATTACTCATTCTAGCTGAAAATTGAGTTTTCTGGCTTTTAACCCACATACATATTGAGGTTTTAGTAAGATCTCTGTGAAAAGAGAGACATAAATTTTTGGCACAAGCCTCAATTTTTTTCTATATCAGCATTTATACATCCTCGCGGTCATTTTATAAAAGCATTCAGATATATCTACATGTTCGCTTATTTTTTTTTTAAATAAAGTACTCTCAGTACTTTTGACATTGTTTCAAGTATTCTAAATTGACTTGCTCTAGAGAACTCTATTTACCGTATTTGTTGTTCTTTGTTAGCTCCCTGATCCACTTTTCTCTTCAGTTGCTTTACAAGCCTTCTCTTGGTCTTTGGTTTCTGATTTTACTAAAGTATGGAGATGTATGATTCTTTACTTCTTTCTTTGTTTTTCTGGGGGTATTTTAGGGGAATGGTTTGAGCCACAGTTAATGGTGTTCAGGGGCTACTCTGGATTTATTGCTTAGGGATCACTCCAGGTGTTGCTTGTAGGACCCCAATATCCCAAGGATCAAACTCAGGTCTCATGTATGTAAAACCTGTGCTCAGCCTGAGGAACTATTTCCCTACCCTATGTGTGGTTATTTGTTAAGTTTCATACATACTCTACATTCTGAATCTGCAGGACTCTTTAGTTAGTTTTGTTTTGAGGGGTCACACCCAGGGGTGCTCAGGGGATACACCCAGCTCTACAGTCAGGAATCACTCCTGGTGAACTTGGGGACAATAGAACATTCTGGGAATTGAACCCAGGTGGCCATGTGCAAGGCAAATGGCCCACCTGCTGTACTGTAGCTCCAGCCCAAAGACTCTTCACTTTGGTCTAATTTGGATATTTCTCAGTAATTATTTTTTCAACTAATGTTTCTCTCTCTCTCTCTAGACTTTTTTATTCTCAAGTCCTGTGTCTAGCTAGATAAAGATTAGATGTTCACAATATATCCACCTTATCCCTTAAACTTGCTTTCAGAGTTCGGCAACTTCTTGTATCCCTATGCTCTGTTTTAAATGTCTTGTTGTTCACAGTATGACTTTGCTTTTTTATTTCTTAACATGTTTCATGAGCCAATGCCAAGTAAAAGATACCAAACACAAATATAGTGTAGAAATCTATATACATGACATTCTGTAAAAGGCAAAAATATCGACTGAAAGTCAGATAGATGGGGTCGAAGTGATAGCACAGTGGTAGGGCATTTGTCTTGCACATGGTTGACCGGGAATGGACTGGGTTCAATACCTGGCTCAATATGGTCCCCCGACCCTGTGACGAGTGATTTTTTGAGTGCAGAACAAGGAGTAACCCCTGAGTGCCACCAGGTGTGGCTCCAAACCCAAAAATAAATAAATGAATAAATAAATAAATAAATAAAATTCAGATAGAGGGCAGTAGGGGAGAGATAATGACTCAACAGGCTGACCATGCATGACTCCCAGGTTTGATACCTGGCACTCCACAGTCACTCAAGCACCACCACAAATAGTTCTCAACACACCTGAGGCCGCCCAAACTGAAAATTACATACATATAGTTCTGGATTTTAGGAACTTGTGATTGTCAGTATTTCATTTTTAAGCTCTTTTGAAGTATGACTGGTATAAAATAAACTGCCCAAGTATAAAGTATATATTTAAGAAATTTCACAAACTCATGAAACTAGTAATCAAGAAAATAAATATTTTCTTTGTGTGTGTGTGTGTGTGTGTGTTTGTGTGTGTTTGTGTAGTTTTTGGGTCACACCCGGCAGTGCTCAGGGGTTTATCCTGGCTCCAGGCTCAGAACTTGCTCCTGGCAGGCAAGGGGGACCATATGGGACACCGGGATTCAAACCGATGACCTCCTGCCTGAAAGGCAAACGCCTTACCTCCATGCTATCTCTCTGGCCCCGAAAATAAATATTTTCATCAAACCCCTAGAATTCTGGGCCCAGAGATATAGTACAACAGGTAAAGCACTTGACTTGTAAGCAGTTAACACATGTTCAATCCTGTGGTATTCCTGAGCACAGCCTGGAGTGATTTCTGACTGCAGAGCCAGGAGTTTTCTCCTAAGTACTGCTAGGTGTGGCCCAAAACCAGAAGACCAACCAGCAACAACACAAAAACACCTCCAAGAATTCAGTCAGATTACTGAAATTTCTTACTCTTATTCCCCTGCCTATCCCACCAGGAAATCAATGAGATGCAAGTAAAAGGATGCCATTGATGATATTTTGTTATTGTTTTGAATCACACCCAGCAGTGCTGGAGGACTAAGATTGCACTCAAGGCTTCGGAATGCAAGACTTATTTATACTCCAGGTTTTAGAGCCATCATCTGATTCCATCCTTTTTTATTTTCTGGCTTCTTTCATTTAGCATAATTTTAAAAAGATTTATCTATGTAGCATGCATTAATAGTTAATTTGGGGGCCAGAAAGATAGTATAGAAGTTAAGGCACTTACCTTACATGCAGTTGACCTTGGTTCAACCCCCAGAATAGCAGATGGTCCCCTGAGTCCCACCAGGAGTGATCTCTGAGTGCAGAGCTAGAAGTAAAGAAGGTGCCCTGAGCACCATCTGACTTGACTCCCAAACAAAATAAGTTTATTCTGATTACTCAGCTCCTTCCATTGTACGATCATACCAAAATTTGTCCAAACACCTATAAAAAGATGTTTTAGATAGTTTTTGCTAGGGGGAGATGGGGTTGAGGCTACACCCAGCTGTGCTCAGGGTTTACTTCTGGCTCTCTGCTCAGGGATCATTCTTGACAGAGTTCAGGGCACCATATACAGTACTGGAGACCAAACCCAGGTCTGCTATGTGCAAGGCAAGCACCTTATCCACTGTACTATCCTACCCACAAGCTCTGAGCTTTTTGGGTTTTTTGTTTGTTTGTTTTTGTTTGTTTTGGGGCCACACCTGGTGATGCCTCAGGGGTTACTCCAGGCTATGCACTCAGAAATCACTCCTGGCTTGGGGGACCATATGGGATGCTCGGGGATCGAACCGCAGTCAGTCGTAGGCTAGTGCATGCAACGCAGATGCTACCACTTGCGCCACCACTCTGGCCCTAATCTCTGAGCTTTTTGTTTTGTTTTGTTTTTTGTTTTTTTGGTCACACCCAGCAGCGCTCAGGGGTTACTCCTGGCTCCATGCTCAGAAATCGCTCCTGGCAGGCTCGGGGGACCATATGGGACGCCGGAATTCAAACCACCATCCTTCTGCATGAAAGGCAAACGCCTTACCTCCATGCTATCTCTCCGGCCCCTGATCAATGAGCTTTTAAGAATAAGTTTTCGGGGCTGGAGAGATAGCATGGAAGTAAGGCATTTGCCTTACATGCAGAAGGACGGTGGTTTGGATCCCAGCATCCCATGTGGTCCCCCAAGCCTGCCAGGAGCGATTTCTGAGCACAAAGCCAGGAGTAACCCCTGAGTGCTGGTGTGACCCCCCCCCAAAAAAAAAGTAAAGAAATAAGTTTTCACTCTCATTTATTTCCCTTCTCTGGTGTAAATTCCTAGGTTTAGAATTTGCTAAAATTATAGGATTAGATACAAAAATTATAGGATCAAAGTTCAAGTTTATGTTCAATTCACCCTCCCATTTCTCTATCCCTGTTGTCACAGTGTCTGGAGTTACATACTTGGTGTGAAACCCTCCAACTGACACCAGAAAAACCACAGCAGTACTGCCAGAAGGGTTTTGCTGTGTGATGGGGACAGAGCATACATGAAGAAAATGGCTTCATGCCAGCAAGGCAGTTGCTCTATCTTTGAGCCACATTCCCCCCATCCCAGTCACTTGAAAAAAATTTAAAGTACTTTATTGAGTTATAACTTAACCACCATAGCATGCATCTATTTTGTTGGTTTTAGAGGTAATGTTTTTGAACATTTGTGTTAGTCTTGCCTAGTAATCTTGGTCATTACATGAAACTTTGTAACTTCATGTAACATCAGTATATATATGCATGTGCAAAATAATTTTGTTGTTTTTTACCTTCTTTATTCTATTGAGGTACTGTAATTTACAATACTGTTAATGGGACTTTCTGCACACCTGTTCCAACACCACACCCACCACCAGGGAGCCTTTTCTTTCCTCCAGTCTCCCAAAGGCAAGCCCTCCCATGCTATGTCCCCCACCTAGAGTAAACTCAGTTCTGTGAATTCAGTTCTTTCCACTTCTATTGACTTGCCATTTGCTGCTTCATTACTGTGTATCTTTATTTCTCACATATCAGAGACCATTCTGTATCTGTCCCTTTCCTTTTGATTTGCTTCACTCTAGTTCCATCTACATTGCTGCAAAGGCACATTATCCTTTCTTACAACTGCATAGTAAATCTATGTATAGATTTAGCATGATTCCTTCCTTCCTTCCTTCCTTCCTTCCTTCCTTCCTTCCTTCCTTCCTTCCTTCCTTCCTTCCTTCCTTCCTTCCTTCCTTCCTTCCTTCCTTCCTTCCTTCCTTCCTTCTTTCTTTCCTTTCACCACACCAGCAGTGCTTAGGGATTACTCCTGGCTCTGAGCTCAGTAATCACTCCTGGCACGCTTAGGGGGAACCATATGGGATACTGGGGATTAAACCCAGGTAGGCCACATACAAGAAAATGTCCTACCTGCTATTCTATGGCTCCGTCCCCCTCCAAGTAATGTTTTTGTGTTTGGGAAGTTGATGCCAAAAAGTGGTATTTCTGGGTCATATTGGAAATCTAGTTTTACATTTTTTGGGGGGGGGGGGGAGCCACACCCGGTGTTGCTCAGGGGTTACTCCTGGCTGTCTGCTCAGAAATAGCTCCTGGCAGGCACAGGGGACCATATGGGACACCGGGATTCGAACCAACCACCTTTGGTCCTGGATCGGCTGCTTGCAAGGCAAACACTGCTGTGCTATCTCTCTGGGCCCTAGTTTTACATTTTTTTTTTTTTTTTTGGTTTTTGGGCCACACCCAGCGATGCTCAGGGGTTACTCCTGGCTATGTGCTCAGAAGTTGCTCCTGGCTTGGGGGACCATATGGGACACCGGGGGATCGAACCGCGGTCCGTCCAAGGCTAGCGCAGGCAAGGCAGGCACCTTACCTTTAGCGCCACCGCCCGGCCCTAGTTTTACATTTTTGAGAAAACTCCATATTGCTTTTCACCAGATAATATTCTCACCACATCCTCTCTGATATTGATTATTTTCAGATCTTTTGGGGGGGATATTTTTGGCTGTGCTCAGTGATCATTCCTAGAAGTGCTCAGAATACGCTAAGCCAGGACCAAATCCAGAAAGTGCTTATGCACTGGACTTATCTCGCTGCCCCTCTATTTTTAGACCTTTTTGATATATACCATTTTCATTAGTGCTAGATATCTCAGTGTTATTTTGATTTGCATCTCCCTAATAATAAGCGATGAGCACTTTTTCACATGCTGATTTGCTATACATGTGTCTTCCTTGAGGAAATGCTTATCTCCTCTCGCCATTTTTTGTTTGTTTGTTTTGTTCCTGGACCATACCCAGTGATGCTCAGGGGTTTCATGGCTTATACTCAGAATGACTCCTGGCTGGCGGAGGTGGGGGGTGGGGGAACACATATAGGAAGCCAGGGAGCAAATCTGAGTTGGCAAATGCTATACCCACTGTAGTATCACTCTAGCCCTCTCTCACCATTTTTTGATAAAATTTCTGGGTTTGATCTCCAAGCAATGGTTCCCTGAGCACCACCAGGAGTGACCCTGAACCAAGGTAACCCCAGAGCACCACTAGTGTGGCCCAATAACAAAAAAGAAAACAAAAGTTTATTATAGAACTACAATAATAAGAAATAGTGGCTGAAAGACTAATGCAGAACTCAATGAACTGAGAGTCTAAAGACAAATCTATTTCTCTGCTGTGGCTGAAACTACACAACAATAGTAATAAAATGAATAAATGAAAGACTCATGTTTTGGGGTCAAAGCAGTGGACCGTGGTTCGATCCCCAGCATTCCATATGGTCCCCCAAGCCAGGAGTGATTTTTGAGTACATACCCAGAAGTAACCTCTGAGCATCACCAGTTGTGGCCCAAAAGCCAAAAAAAAAAAAGAAAAAGACTCATGTTTGGGGCCGGGAAGGTGGCGCTAGAGGTAAGGTGTCTGCCTTGCAAGCGCTAGTGTAGGATGGACCGCAGTTCTATCCCCTAGAGTCCCATATGGTCCCCCCAAGCCAGGGGCGATTTCTGAGCGCATAGCCAGGAGTAACCCCAGAGCGTCAAACGGGTGTGGCCCAAAAACCCAACAGAAACAAACAAAAAAAAGACTCATGTTTTATATATTTTTCAAACCTGAACCAACATATCTGTAACAGAAATTCCAGAATTATTTTTATTAGGGAATAGAACAGATAATAAAAACTATGTCATGCAACAAAACTTTCTTCTTCTTCTTCTTTATTTATTTTTGTTTTTTGGGCTACACCTGACGACACTAAGGGGATACTCCTGGCTTTGTGCTCAGAAATCACTCCTGGCAGGCTCCGGAGATGATATGGGATACTAGGATTCGAACCACAGTCTATCCTGAGCCAGATGTGTGCAAGGCAAATGTCCTACTGCTGTGCTATCTCTTGATTTTAATTTAGGGATGGGCATTACAGGGCCTCTGTCAATGCTCAGAGGCTATATTTGGTTCTGTGCTCCGGGATCACTCCTGGCAGTGGTTGGGAACCATATGTGGTGCTGGGAATCACACTAGGATTGGAACATGCAAGACAAGCTGTGGGGGGGGGGCACACCCGGAAGTGCTCAGGGGTGACTTCTGGTTCTGTGCTCAGAAATTACTTCCTAGCAGATTTAGGGGACCATATGGGATGCTGGGGATCCCAATCCAGTTGGATCATGTGCAAGGCAAATGCCCTGTGCTATGGCTCTGACCTTGTTTGATTATTTTTACATTTGTTATTTATTTATTATTTTTATGGTGCGGGGGTTGGTATCCAAAACCTCATGTGCAAGGCAAATGCTCTGCACATGAGCTACAATCCAGCTCCCTCTGTGTTTAAAAACAAACAAACAAACAAACAAACCAGCATGTAATCTTGCTTTCCCACATACTGGCTATGTGCTTACTGACTATATCCACTTCTTGTCCCTTGGGGCATGAATGTATCTTTCTTTTGACTATTTCTCTCTGCCACTGTAGTTGATTCTGTTAATTTTGTCTCTGAGATATGGACAAAAGAAAATATTTTTTGTATCAGTTACTATAAGAAACAAAATAGCCTCAGTCAGGGAGTTAGTTAGCTGAATGGGTCAGGAGCCCATGCCTAGTGTTCACAAGACACATGTTTTTTTTTTGGGGGGGGTTGTTTTTTGTTTTTTGGGTCGCATCTGGCAGCACTCAGGGGTTACTCCTGGTTCTACACTCAGAAATCGCTCCTGGCAGGCTCTGGGGACAATATGGGTTATTGGGATTCGAACAACCATTGATTGCAAGGCAATCACCCTACCTCCATGCTGTCTCTCAGGCCCCAAGACCCATGTTTGATCCCTGGCACTGCAAGGACCCATGAGCATTGCTGGATATGGTCTGGGTGCCCCCTGGAATCCCTGGGTCCAGGCATTTGACTGTCTAACTCTGTTGGCCAAATATCAGCCAGAGTGGCCTCTTGGTTCTCTGAACACTAGGGAGCGTCCTATCCTCCCTTCCCCCCAAAAAAATCTAAAATAGTCCAACTATTCCATTGGTTAACTTCCAGATTGGTTAACATACAGAGCCAAATATAACATCATTCTGTTGAGTTTCCAGAACTGCTGGAATTTTATCACAACCATTTCTCATTCTAATCTAGCAAAGAGTCACACCATAACAATGTTTTATCTCAACAAAATAAGTCTTGAAGAGACAAAACGGTGATATAAACATGATGGTCTCAATGGTTGTGAGAGGAAAAATATTCATAGACCAAAAGAATACACATTTTTTAAAATCTTTCCCATTGCTGTTTCATCAAAAGCCTCCTCCATCTGTGTTGAGTCTCTATCCTCTGGCATTTACAAAGGCTGCCAGGGTGAAGGCAGATAGTGATTTCAGCCCCTTCCTGTTAGTCTGTGGCAGTCCTGATTTGAAACAACCCAAAGACTCTCATGTCATAGTCTTTTATCTGGGAGGTTTTTATCCTGTGCCCTTTTGGAAACAGAGGAGCTAGATACAGACAATTGCAACCATTTGGGTCTGAATTTGATGCCAGAGCTGGAACTGCACTGTCTGGTTATTCTCAGGAGAAATGCTTCCATGGGACACACATGAAAGACTCTGGGGAACCTGGAGACATTTGTTTGCAATCCAACCCAATGTTAACTACATTTAATTGGAAATAATTTGCATTTGTTGTTCCTGCAGAGGAAAACATTGATCCTTGTTGAGGTTGACCTTAGTTAAGAGAATGAAAATCGTTCTTATTTGTGACTTTATTTTGGCACAGCTTGTTGACTGTGAATTTCAAATGCACCAAAACAGAAGAATGTTCCCTTCTAGCCAGTATTTTTCCTGGTCCTGGCACAATAATTTACATTTTATTGAAACTCTCTCTCTCTCTCTCTCTCTCTCTCTCTCTCTCTCTCTCTCTCTCTCTCTCTCTCTCTCTCTCTCTCTCTCTCTCTCTCTCTCTCCCTCCCTCCCTCCCTCCCTCCCTCTCTCTCTGTCTCTGTCTCTTTTGGGGCCACACTCAATAATGCTCGAGTTACTCCTGGCTCTGCACTCAGGATCTACTCCTAGCAATGCTTGGGGGACCACATGGGATACCAGGGGATTGAATTCAGGTTGGTGGCGTGCAAGGCAAGTGCCCTATTGCTGTATTATCTTGCCAGATCCTGAATCATTCTCTTTAATGATGGTTCATTTTATGTGAACTATTTTTAGGTTCACCTTTTTGAAAAGCCTCTCTACAGAGCTTAACTAGTTGCAAAGATTCTGTTTTGAGGTAATCACAAGGAAAGATGTAAAATAGCAAGGGTGTTTTAGGGGCTGGAGCGGTGGCACAAGCCATAAGGTGTCTGCCTTGCATGAGCTAGTCTAGGAACGACCGTGGTTCAATCCCCCGGCGTCCCATATGGTCCCCCAAATTGGGAGCAATTTCTGAGCGCATAGTCAGGAATAAGCTCTGAGCATCACCGGGTGTGGCCCAAAATCCAGAAAAAAAAAAGAAAGCATGTTTTACCTGTGGCCTGTACAACCAGCTGAGTATCACCCCAGGTGTTTCCAGAGACCAAGACAAAGCAATACAAAAAGGGTCTTAGATATTTTGTTGAATAATATTAATAATAATAAAGACCCTCATAAGAACATAGACCACATTATGAGTAATTCTCCTATGTATCTGTAAAATAACAATTAATGAGAGATCTTAGGGGTATGACTAATTGGAAAGGAAGAAGGGAAAATATCTTTATTGGTAAATGATATAATTGTTCACCTGGAAAACCTAAGGGAACCAATTTAAAAACGACTGTAAATAAGACTTTAGTCAGATGATTTGATACAGAATTAATATTCAGAAATCAGTTGATTAATGGAAGAAGAACTTTGTTTATAAATGTAGCCAAAAATATTTCTCGGAATACATTGAACAGTGGGTAATTCAGCTAACTTACACAAAAGGAGAAGTGAACCTACTAAGAGTTCTGAGTTTGGTTTATTTTTACATTTTATTTTATTGAAACCATTGTAATTTACAAAGTCCTTCAGAGTTGGGGTTCAGACATAGAATGAATCAGGGTCAACTCCACTATCAGTGTCTACCCCCCTCTATCAATGTTCTCCAAGTGCATTCCATAACAGTCTCCTACCCGCCAGCCTACCATTTTGAGCATTTAGGTTTTTTTGTTTGTTAGTTTTTGTTTGTTTGTTTGTTTTTTTGAGGGGTCACACCCGGTGGTGCTCAGGGGTTACTTCTAACCACACTAAGAAATCGTCAGTCCTGGGCTGGCTGCTTGCAAGGCAAATGCCTTACCACTGTGCTATCTCTCCAGTCCCATCCAGCCTGTCATTTTAACAGGCCCATTTTAAGTTTAGATTGTTGAAATTTGGGTTTCTTGATTCCACTTTTGTTGCCTTTAGTTTGCATATTTAGTGTTGTCCTTTCTTTTTGGATTTTGGATCACACCCAGCAGTGCTCAGGTGTTACTCCTGGCTCTGTGCTCAGAAATCACTCCCAGGAGGGCAGAGAGATAGCACAGTGGTAAGGCATTTGCCTTGCACGCAGCTGATTCGAACAGATAGTGGTTTGAATCCTGGCATCCCATGTGGTTCCCCCGAGCCTGCCAGGAGCGACTTCTGAGTGCAAAGCCAGGAGTAAACCCCTGAGTGCCGCCAGGTGTGACCCAATCTCCCCCCCCCCCCCCAAAAAAAAAATCACTCCTGGCAGGCACGGGGGACCATAAATGGATGCCAGGATTCAAACCACATTCTGTCCTGGATCTGCTGCATGCAAGGCAAACGCCTTACAGCTGTGCTATCTCTCCAGTCCCTAGTTCTGTCCTTTCTTAACACCACCAATGCAACTGAAACCACTTGGCCCCGGCCCTATTTTTTCATATTTGTGTTTCTCCTCTTCACTCAGTTTCTTTCCTTCTCCTTACTATACTCTGGGGCCAAGGATGCTCAAGACAACTCTCATTTAGTCCATTGCGTTTCTTCCTGCATTTATTCTAAATACCACATAAATGATATCACTCTGTATTTTATCATTCTTCTTCTGGCTTATTTCATTTAACATAATATTTTTCAGTTCCATCCAAGTTTGATTTTTATTTAAAAGTCATTTGCTTCTATTTATTTTTTAGGAGTAATGGTAGGCCACACCCCGTAGTGCTCAGGTGGTCTAGTGGGCCTCAGAGGACCATATGTGGTTCTGAGGATCAAAAGTGGCTTTGCCACATGCAGGACAAGTCCCCCGCCTGCTATTCCATCACTCTAGGCCTGTTTTCATAAAGTATGATTATCAGTATAGATCCATGGAAGGTAACACACAGTTTGTATAATTTAGGGGAAAATAGATCATATAATAGCATGGAGACTCTTTTTTATTAGGCAAGTAGGGAAATCTTCACAATAAAATAAAAGGTAACTGACATAAATAAACAAATAGAACAAACTTGGGGCTAAGAGTAAGTACAGGGAGAAAGTCACTTATTCGTCTGCCACGTGGCTGACCCTGGTTTGATCTCCAGTACCACCTATGGTCCCCTGAGTCCCACCAGCATCGGTCTCTGAACACAGAGCCAGGTGCCAGGAATAAGCCCTGAGCACTTCTGGTGTTGTCCAAACACACACACACAAACACACACACACACACACACACATATACAAAGCAAACCTTGTCAGCTCAAAAGATGTCATTTGATTGGCACGCAATCATTTATGTGTAGTATTTATAGTGACCCTCAGTCATCCAACACAACCAAGAGAGCCGAGCCTCCCTATATAACAAAAGGAAGCCCACATCAGTGTGTCCCATGCCCAGGAAGTCCTATCCTGACTCAAAAGCTTAAATTGGTTGGATGGAAGATATGCGAAGGCCAGCCGCACCCTGCATTACACACTCTGCATCTAACACCCTGCATCCTGCACTCTCCATCCCCTGTCCTGCATCCCACACCTGCATCCTGTATCCAGTACCCCACACAGTTGTAATTTCCTAGGACCTGCTACCTAGAGCATAAATTCGCACATAATAGCCCTGTCTAAGCTATAATTAAGAGAGGTGACAAGTGTCCATGTGTATAGGAGTTACAAGGGGTCAGGGGAAACCCTGCAGCAGGGCTCAGGAGACCACAAGTGGTGCCAGGATAGAAGCCAGGTCTCCTGCATGCAAAGCAAGCACCTTACTCATTGGACTATCTCTCCAGCCCCATGTGCTCTTATTACAGACATAAACAAGGAAAGGGTATGCTTGAATGGGGTGGAGTGAGGTCCTTGTTCCAATGACTGGAGTATTTAGCAAGAGAAAATTGGGAGAAATGCAAACTCTCAGGGATTGGGACTCATGGGGGAAGATGCTAAGTGGAGGAAGAACAGCCTGGGGTGATGTGGCTTAAGCTGAGGAGCGCCAGCGCCCCCTGGGAACTGGAAAGAGGCGAGGGAGGATCTCTCCTCCCCAGAGCTCCTGGAGCGAGCTTGGCCTTGCCCACACCTTCAGATTTGTGGCCTCCAGAACTGCTGAGAAGACACTTGTGTTATTTAGAGTTTGCCTGGCAGGTGCAGCAGTAACACAATCTTTGCCACCACGTGTTAAAATTAAGCAGGTTAGGGCCAGAGAGATAGCATAGCGGTAGGGTGTTTGCCTTGCACGCAGCTGATCCAGGACCGATTTGGGTTCGATTCTTGGCATCCCATATGGTCCCCCGAGCCTGCCAGGAGTGATTTCTGAGCACAGAGCCAGGAGTAACCCCTGAGTGCAGTCAGGTGTGGCCCCAAAATAAATATATAAATAAACAAACAAACAATAAAATTAAGCATGTTGGGGCCAGAGAGATAGCACAGCAGTAGGGCATTTGCTATGCTTGCGGCTGACCCAGGACAGACCCAGGTTCAACCCCTGGCACCCCATATGGTCCCCTGAGCTGCCAGGAGCTATTTCTGAGCACAGAGCCAGGAGTAACCCCTGAGCATCACTGGGTGTGCCCACCCCCAAAAAATATTTAAGCATGTCAGACAGAAATTAGATGAGTGATTTGGTGAGTTCTCTTTGTGAAGGCAGGGAGAGCATCACGGGATGGCACACTTGGTATTCACAAAACCAACCCCAGATTTGATCCTGCATATTTCATAGTTTCCCAAGTATCATCTGTTGTAACTCTGGTGGCACCCAACAATGCTGGAGAGGACCCCCACCTAAGGAAGAATAATATAAATGAGAATCAGTAGTTACATGCAAAATCAGTTACCTAATAAGTTCATCAGATACATTTCTTGATATTGCTTTTGTTTTTTGTTTTGGGGCCACATCCAGTGGTGTTTAGGGGTTACTCCTGGCTCTGTGCTCAGAAATCGCTCCTGGCAGGCACAGAGGACCATATGGGAACCGGGATTCAAACCAACACCAGTCCTGGGTTGCTGCTTGCAAGGCAAAAGCCCTACCACTGTGCTATCTCTCCAGCCCTTTGATATTGCTTTTGTGTTTTTCCCCCATATATATTTTTTCATGTGTGTTTTTTATTTTTTGGTTTACAATACGGTTAATAATGTCTTCTCTTGGGCCTGATACCAACACCACACCCACTGCCTGTGTAACCATCTCCTTTCCCCCAATTAGTCTAGCCCCCCTTTTCCCCTCATCACAATTGTGTGGGTCGGTTCTGCATTATGTTGCCTTTGCACCTCACTGTGTATCTTTAAATCCCACATATGAAATAGATCAATCTCTATTGTTCCTTTTATTCTAACTGATATTGTTTTTGAATGAATAAAAATGTGATAATCATAGCCCTTAGGAACTTAAATTATGGCTTACAAAAAGAAATAAAAAAAAAAAGAAATTGGGGGCCCGGAGAGATAGCACAGCGGCGTTTGCCTTGCAAGCAGCCGATCCAGAACCAAAGGTGGTTGGTTGGAATCCCGGTGTCCCATATGGTCCCCCGTGCCTGCCAGGAGCTATTTCTGAGCAGACAGCCAGGAGTAACCCCTGAGCACCACTGGGTGTGGCCCAAAAACCAAAAAGAAACAGAAAAAAAGAAAAAAAAGAAATTGGTTGCCTTTTCTTCTCTGACCCAAATTATTGCCAGTTTAAATCCTTAAATTTGGGATAAAGGATATGACAGCCTCGTGGGCATGGCAAAAGCCTAACCCAGATTTGGTCCCCAGCACCCTGAGCACCATAGAATACAGTCTTGTAGGCACCTCAGGGGTGAATAGGGGCTCCTAGCACTGCAGATCCCAAGCAGAACCGAATCCTTGGCTCTGGCTAGATGGCTGAGAATTTCCAGTGCAACCCCCAAGTCTCCTAAGCATCCCTTGAAAAACCCAAAAAATAACAAATAACTTCTGATATTATGAGCCATATCCACAGTCTCATATTTTCATAGAACACAATTCTTCGCACCTTTACTCTATTTGTATCTCCTAAAATGGTGAGCAGTGGAATTTTCTTCTCAGATCTTTCTGCTTCTAGTTTTGTGCTGGAACTTTCACCTCTGCATGCACACAGATCAAGAGCAGCCAAGCATTGGGTCAGTTTTTAAATTTGGGGGCAGAAGGGATATATAGGACAGTGGGGAAAGTCTATTCCCTTGCACACAGCTGACCCAGATTCAATCCCCAACATCTTATGTGGTACACTAAGCCTGCCAGGAATGATCCCTGAGCACAGCCATGAGTGGCCCCCAAACCAAAAATAAATAAACAAATTAAACTAAAATACCCAAAGATATGTTGCCCTGCTGGGCATGGTCCAAAATTAAATCCAGCCAATTAAGTCAATCAATCAATCAAAGACAAAAATCAATAAAAGGAATAATTCTGTGATACAACTAAATTTTCTTTAATTATTTATTTATTCTTTATTCATTCTTTATTTATTAATTCTCTTTTTTCTTGTTTTGGGGGCCATATTTGACAATGCAGGGCATTTTTTTCTTTGTGGTTTTTGGGTCACACCCGGCAGTGCTCAGGGGTTACTCCTGGCTCCATGCTCAGAAATTGCTCCTGGCAGGCACCGGGGACCATATGGGACGCCAGGATTTGAACCGATGACCTTCTGCATGAAAGGCAAGCGCCTTACCTCCAAGCTATCTCTGGCGCCATATTTGACAATGCTTAGGGGCTACTCCCATCTCAGTATTTGGAATCATTTCCTGATGGATCTTGGGCAATATGCAATGGTGGAAACTGAACCTGGGCCTCCTACGCATAAATCATGCACACAGCCCTTTGAGCAATCTTCCCAGTCCTTGTCATATTTTATATGCACTTTTGAGAGGTCTCTGTGGCCTCTTTCCCTCTTGGGTTTTCTTTCTAAACTCACCCTGTTCTGACTTGCTGAACCTGTAAGACGAGAACCTTAAACTTGCATCCTAACCAGCCTAGGCTCCTGCTCTGGGTAAGGCCTCCAAGCAAAACCCCTGACAATCACAAATGTGCCCTTTCCTCTTCCTTTGTCTTCCCCGCTTGCATTTGTTCTCTCTGGTGCCTGCCGACAAATAATTGCAGACTCTGCAGACACAATTACTGTAATGCAATTACACCCTCCACCTCCACCAGGAGCAGAACCTGTTAAAAAAAACAAAAACCAAAAATTCAAATAAAGATCTGGGAGATGGTTCAAAGCACTGCAGCACCTGCTTCCCAGGGGAGGGGGCAGTTCCATCCCTGGCACCCCATGGTTCCCCAGTACTGAACCAGAAGGGCCCCTAAGAACCTCTGGTAAGTTGCCCAAACCCCAAACCAAAAGCAAACACAAAACTAAGCTAACCACTCAAAGCAAATAAAATTTAAAAATTCAAAGCAAAAAGAACAAAAGAAAGGAGGGCAAATAAAACAAAAATTTAAAACGAACAAAACCCAACAAAAACAAAGGAAATAAAATGCTGACTTGTTTGAAATGTAGAAGGAAGATCCAAGATAAAGATGTATACTTGGGGGACCTGGAGAGATAACACAGCAGTAGGGCGTTTGCCTTGCACACAGCCAAATCCAGGATGCAGGGTGGTTCGATTCCCAGCATCCAATATGGTCCCCCGGGCCTGCCAGAAGCGATTTCTGGGCACAGAGCCAGGAGTAACCCCTGCACACTGCCGGGTGTGACCCAAAAACCAAAAACTAAAAAAAAAGTATATTTGGTATATATTTGTGGCAGATGGTATTTAAAGCTCTGAGAGGTGAGCAGAACATAGAGGGAAATGGGAGTAAAGGGACACCCCACAATTAGAAGGTTAAGGGAGCAGGAACAAGAGAGTTAATGAGGAATGACCAAGATGGAGCCCATGGGAGGAGGGAAGCCAGGGCAAATGTTTCAGTTCAGTTGATTTCCATGTCTATAAAATGAGAATAATGACTACCTTGCAATTAGCTGTACAGATTTGAAGGAACATATGTAAGGGACCCCAATGTGTACATTAAGAAAAAATAGGCAGGCCGGGCGGTGGCGCAAGAGGTAAGGTGCCTGCCTTGCCTGTGCTAGCCTTGGACGGACCACAGTTCGATCCCCCGGCGTCCCATATGGTCCCCCAAGCCAGGAGCAACTTCTGAGCACATAGCCAGGAGTAACCCCTGAGCGTACCAGGTGTGGCCCAAAAACCAAAAAAAAAAAAAAAAAAAAAAAACCCAAGAAAAAATAGGCAACAAAAAGGAGTCAGAGAGAAAGAAAGTACAGTAGGTAAAGCACTTGCCTTGCATGCAGCCAATCACGGTTTAACATTGGACACCCCACATGGTCTCCATTCCCCCTCCTAAGCGCAGAGCTGCAGAACTGGAAGTCAAGTCCTAAATATGATTGGATAGTCCCCTCCCCAGAAAAAAAAAGTATCTAATCAATATTAGATATCAGAACAATATTTTTTATGTTTGGCCTTAGTGACTCATACAAACAAGAAGAAGGTGTCCTTTTTTTTTTTTGGTTTTGGGGCCACACCCAATGATGCCCAGGGATTACTCCTGGCTATTCGCTCAGAAATTGCTCCTGGCTCGGGGGACTATATGGGATGCCAGGTAATCAAACCCAGGTTCATCCTGGGTCAGCCGTGTGCAAGGCAAATGCCCTACCGCTGTGCTATCTCTCTGGCTCCAGTGTTCTTCAGTCTTAAACAGGAGAGTGATTGTAGGGACAGACTGAAGAAAAAGGACCTCTTGCCCAAACCTCTGAATTTGGGCAGGGCCTAGAGAGGTAGGACAGGGTTTAAGGACCTTGACTTGCATGTAGCTGACCTGTCCTTTAAAGGCTCAGCTCTTCTGTGGTAGTTTCTTGATTTTCCAGGATTGCAACTGCTAGCAGCTCATGACTGGTCATTATGTGCTTTGCATATCACTGACCCACTTTCTGATTGGTTATGCCTGATATTAATAAGGGCGTGACAGCCTAATGATTTGATTTGTTACACAAGCAGAACATCTAGAGGAAGACCAAACAGATCGCCTTTTATATGAACCATCCAGGATATATATACAGAGGTTCCTGCCTCCTTCACTTCAGTTCCCTGAGTACTACCAGAGTAATCTGAATGCAGAGCCGGGAGTAAGTCTTGAGCACCACCTAGGCCCCTAAATCCACCCCCTTCCCCAGTGAGAGCCAGGAGACAGTAAAGCAGTTAGTGGTCATATATCTGGCCTTGACTCAAGTTAGATCCCTGGTACTAACTACATGGGCCCCTGAGAATCTTGGGAGGAGTACCATGTCTTCAGGACCTTGCAGTGAACTACCAAAAAAAAAGAATTTCTGGTGGGGGTGGGCAATATTTTTTATTTTAAATTTTAAGTTTAAACATCAAGAACTGGGGAGCTAATTCAATGGCTGAAGCATAACTTTTGGTGATTTCTTTTTTTTTTTATTTTAAGTAATATGGCTTTATTTAGAGAGATATGAGGAACAAGGGGAGATTCAATAGAGAACAGGGGTTTCTCCAGAAGAAGAAAAGTGAGAGTACATCTCAGGTCAAGATGAGGGTGAATCTCCATTGTAAACTCTAACAGTTTTCTATAATTGACTCTTGCTGATCTAAGTTTTGATATCTCTATTTTCCTTTGTGTTGTAAGATATGATATGAAGTCGGGGCTGGAGAGCTAGGATTTTGCCTTGCATGTGATGACTGGATTCCTGGTATTCCATGTGATCCACTGAGCACCGTCAGGACTGATTCCTGAGCACAGAGCCAGAAGTATCCTCTGAGAACTATCAGTTGTGGCCCCCACAAGAACAAAACTCTTCTTCCCCAATACAATATAAAGTAAATCTGTTTGTGCCTTCAAAAAACCAGGCTGTGGTACTGAATGCAAAACTGGGACATTGGTGGAGAGAAATCACACCAGTGGTGAAACCTGTGTTAGAACTTTAAATGTCTAAAAATACTGTATTATGAACAACTTAAATAACAAGAGTGTTATAATAATTTTTAAAAATTAAAATTTGGGTAAATTTTAAAGGTGGAGAGTGTGCCCAGGACACATGATTTCAATATGGGTTGAATCCCCGATGTTGACTGGACTCTTGAAAACTTGCAGGAATAGTCCTCAAGCATAGAGCCCAAAGTAGCCCCTAAGCACCAGCAGGTATGACCCCCAAAATCTAAATCAATAGAAAATGATAGAGTTAAGTAATGTACACTGTTTATTAAATTATAACTCATAGGAAAAAGTCTTTACTCACATCGTAAGCAAGTGGCAGAGTCACCCCATCCAGGGCCAGAGCAATAGATAGTAGATTATTTTTGCCTTAGAAGTGGCTGACCCAGGTTCCATCCTCAGCACCACATATGATTTCCTGAACCCCACCAGAAGCAATCCCTGAGCGCTGAGCCAGGAGTACGCCCTGAGCACTGCCAGGTGTGGATGCAAAACAAGAAAAAATAACAATAACAAAGAATTCCAGGTCACTTTGTGTAAATACATCCTAGGGATGTATGTATTCCCTTCTGAAGCTGGCCTGTGTTTCATGACCTTCTTCCAGAAAGAAGAGCATGAGAAGGTGAGGGAAGGAACTTTGTGTTGGAGAAAATAGGTGAAATAGGAGAAAATGCTTCTCTACTGAGGGAATCAAAGTTTAGAAAATGACCAGTCGGGGCCAGTGAGGTGGCGCTAGAGGTAAGGTGTCTACCTTGCAAGCGCTAGCCAAGGAAGGACCGAGGTTTGATCCCCGGCGTCCCATATGGTCCCCCCAAGCCAGGGGCGATTTCTGAGCGCTTAGCCAGGAGTAACCCCTGAGCATCAAATGGGTGTGGCCCAAAAAAACCAAAAGAGAGAGAGAGAGAGAGAGAGAGAGAGAGAGAGAGAGAGAGAGAGAGAGAGAGAGAGAGAGAGAGAGAGAGAGAGAGAGAGAATGGCCAGTCGAGTTAGATACAAAAGTAATCAACCAGATCAATAGAACAAACTTTCCAGAATGAGAATGGGCTTGTACCATACAGGTCTTCATCCCCAGCCAACAAATTTTCACATTTTCTGAGGTTTTTTTTTTTTTGGCCACACCCACTGGTGCTCAGTATTTTCAAGTCTGGGCGTGTGCTCCAGGATCATACCTGGTGGACTTATATTGGGTGTTGGGGAAACAATCCAAAGTCAGCAAAATGCATACCATGCTCATGGATTGGCAGGATCAACATCATTAAAATGGCAATACTTCCAAAAGCATTGTACAGATTTAACGCGATTCCTCTGAAGATACCCATGACATTCTTCAAAGAAGTGGATCAAATACTTCTGAAATTCATCTGGAACAACAAACAACCTCGAATAGCTAAAGCACTCCTTGGGAAAAGGAATATGGGAGGCATTACTTTCCCCAATTTTAAGTTGTATTACAAAGCAACAGTTATAAAAACAGCATGGTATTGGAATAAAAAGCTCCAAGTTCACCTTGCAGTGAACTACCCAAAAAAAAAGAATTTCTGGTGGGGGTGGGCAATATTTTTTATTTTAAATTTTAAGTTTAAACATCAAGAGCTGGGGAGCTAATTCAATGGCTGAAGCATAACTTTTAGTGGTTTCTTTTTTTTTTTTAAAGTAATATGGCTTTATTAGAGAGATATGAGGAACAAGGGGAGATTCAAGAGAGAACAGGGGTTTCTCCAGAAGAAGAAAAGTGAGAGTAAGATGAGGGTGAATCTCCATTGTAAACTCTAACAGTTTTCTATAATTGACTCTTGCTGATCTAAGTTTTGATATCTCTATTTTCCTTTGTGTAGGCAAGTGCCTACCTTACTATCACTCCTGAGTGATATTTCCTGAGTCTTATCACAAGAAAAGTCTCAGATAAACCTCTATTGGAGGACTCTTATGATATGTCCAAATCTTTCTCTTCTAAACTGTTAAAAGTCACCGAAAACAAGGCAAGGTCTGAGAAATTATCATAGCTGAGAGGAACCTAAGGAAAGAGTCCGATACTGTGAACAGCACCAGGAGAAAAGTAAGGCAGTCAAGCGTGGTCGAGTGTAGCCCAAACCCCACCCCCCAAAAAAAGAACAATCTAGACTTTTGTAACAGTGTGCCAGTATTGATTTGTTAGCTCCAACAATGTGGCACATTGACACGAAATATTGATAGGGAAACAGTATAAGTAAGACATTGAAAAATTCTTTGCACCCTTTTTTATTTGTCTATAATGTTTGGGTCCACACCTTGTTAAGTCCAGGAGAATGATGCGCCGTTCAAAGACACCAAAACTACAGTCTCATGCAAAAGCAGGGGGTTTATTTTCTTACAAGCATATGCAGGGGCTGTGCTAGAATCCAGCATAAGCCAGAAACTGCCAGCCTCGAGCCATGAGTTTACAAGCTGTATATAGCATTTCAAACAATAGAAAGTTACAGTAGATTGATTTGTTTTAGGAAGTCCATGATATCTGGCATTTGCTCAATCACATTTTTACAAGGTGCAGGTGTAAGCTTACAGGGTTAACATGACCAGGTTAGAACCATGTCAGAACAGAAAGAAAGTTGAACTGTAACTGGGTCTACAAGTTCCCACAATTGTGAAGGGAGGTAGGTGATCAGGGCAGTCAGGGAACTCAGGGGAAATTTTTCCTTTACAGCCTGACAGTGTTCAGGGGTTACTCCTAGCTCTGCAGTCAGGAATCAGTCCTGGCAAGGCTCAGGGGACCACATAGGATACCAGAGATCGAACCAGGTCAGCCACATGCAAGGCAAACACCCTACCTGCTGTATTATTGCTCCAGTCACTAGGAATTCTTTGCACTCTTTTTCAAGCCTTTTTGTAAATTTAAAACTATTCCCAAGGCTGGGAATGACGCCCTGTCACAAAGTACCAGTCTTGTGGTCCAGACCCTGCTGAGCCCAACATATGCCCAACATTGTCTCACAACTGCATTCGCATGTTTGAGTTCAGTTGTGTGTGTGTGTATGTGTGTGTGTGTGTGTGTGTGAGTGAGTGAATGCATGCATACGTACATGCATGCTTGTAGTGCTAGGGGTGGAAACTAGGACCCACACACACAAGGCAAGAGTTCTCCCCTAAAGAACAGTCCACCCCAGCTCTGTGTCTGGGACCCCTGGGTACTTGCACTTTATTTGCATTCTGACCTGGCACAGATGGCAGCGTCATCTCTAAAATGTGTGTACAGGTACCATGCCAGGAGCATGTACAGGTACCATGCCAGGAGCATGACTTCCAGTGAGCAAGAGGTTAGCTATAACTCCTGGTCAACCCAACTCCCATGACAAGGTAGGAAACATTCTAAAATGATGTCTTCATTACCTCAATTATGTCTATTTATCATATGCCTATTTGTCATATGTCCTAAAGGTACAACCAGTATTGTACAAGGTATTTAGGAGTTGTTTTGTTCCTTATTCTGAAGAAAAAGGCTGAAGTCATGGTTTCATAATATGAAAAATACTAACCCAGGAAATAGGAGGACAGGTGGGAATATGGGTGGGTCAGTTTGTTGACAGAAAGGGAAGGGCATCGCACATTGGCTGAGCAGACAATGGAAGAGGGTAGGGCTTAATGATAAAATACTTGCTTTACCTCTATGGGGCCCTGAGTTTGATCCCCCAGCAAACACACACACACACACACACACACACACACACACACGACAGAAGCAGAGGCAAAATTTCTAATACCATTCTAGTACCCCTTCTAATACCATTTTTTAGAAACCCTCATGCCTAGCTGCAGACACTGGAAGTTGTTAAAGACTAGAGAGAGAGTACAGAAACTATGGTGCTTGCCTTGCATCTGGCCAGCCCCATATCAGTTCATCTCCAGCACCTCATCTGGTCCCCTGAGCCCCACTGGGAATGATCCCTGAGCATAGAGCCAGGAGTAAACTGTGAGTACTGCTGGATGTGGCCCCAAACCAAGAAGAAGTCATTAAACTTTAGACTACACAAGTTTCAAAAAAGAAAGGGGAGTGGGAGAATGTGGGAGGGAATGAGGGAGAATTTCTAAATTTTGAAATTATTCTTACTTAACACAACTTTCTGGAATGTTGGCTGTATTTTACAATGCAGACAGCTTAGCTTGGCAGCCTGATTGATTTCCTGATTTCCAGGAAAACCGAGATGTCATCTGGTTCCTTCTTGGCTGTTTGCCGACAGGAATATGCAGCACTGACCGAACGTGAGAAGACTGCTGAGGAGAGAGTGGTTCTTGCCTGATGCATTGCTCCATGTAGATGCTCTCTCAAAGAGTAAAACCAGTGGGAGAGGGCCAGAGGGATAGTGTAGGGGTTAAGGCACTTGCCAGGCATGCACCTGACCCTGGTTCAATCCCTGGCATCACAGCTTGGCCCCTTGAGCACCACCAGGGGCCACTCATGAGCACAGAGCCAGGAATCTTGCTCTGTGTGGTCCACCCAGCCACCCACCCAGCCACCCACCCACCCACCAAACTCCAAATTAATAGATGAACAAACAAAAAAAAAAAAACCCAGTGAGGGACATTTCCTGCCAATCCCCATAGGAAGCAGAGTGAAAGACTTCCTGTGGCATTTTCATGTGAATTGGGACCCGTGCTGGGAAGGGTCAGCCCCATGTATTCAAGGGTTTCACCTCCACCAAAGGCCATCCAGGCTTGTATTTCTGGGCTTCTCAAGAGCAATGTCATCAGCAATAAATTTCATCTGCTTGTTCTGCTGGGATGGGGGAAGGATGGAGCTTCTTCCTTGCTCATCATGCAAGCCAAGTGCTCTCTGGCAGGGATCCAGGCCCCACTCAGCAGTAGGTACTGTTGAGCACCCCAGGGCACCCCACCAGCAATGGCAGAACAGCTCCGTGCAGCCATCATGCACTGTGGACCCCACATGCGCCTCCCCTGCACCACGCCTTTGAGCAGAAGCTCCCAGGGTGCTGTTGCAGAGAAAGAAAAGGAGACTCCGAGGTGAAGGATCCTGCCCTCAAGCAGATGGTGCAATGGGTGGGTTTATGTGTCACCTCAGCTAGCCTGTGTGGCTGATCAGCTCTACATGAGTCTACACGTTGCCAGTTGCCATGAAGGAATTTTGTAGATGATTAACATTTGCAATCAGTCGACTCTAAGTAAGGCAGAGTAGCTTGTGTGAAGTGGGAGAAGCACAGCCAATCAGCTTTGAGTGAAAATAAAAGAAGGCTGAAGTCCCTCCGGGAGAAGGAAGCCTGCCTGAAGACAGAAAAGAGACAGAGAGAGAGACAGAAAAGTAGAGAGCAGTATTTGCCATAGAGGCAGGTGGGATGCATGGAGTGGGGATGAGGAGTGGAAATTGGGAACACTGGTAGCAGAAATGAACCCCTATGAAGGAATGGGTGTTAGAACATTGTATGACCCAAACTCAACTATCTATCAACAACGTTTTTAACTCTGTATCTCAACAGCGACTCAATAAAAAAATTATTTTTAAAATGACTGTGAAAAGTCAGGGAAGATAGAACAGATATGAGGCTGCATGGCCCTGGTTCCATTCCTGGAATCCCTGGGAACCTTCCAAGTGCTGGTTCCAGGACCCCTGTTGTCACACAGTCAATGTTAAAATTCCTCTCTTGGCTCAAATTCAAGTCTCGTTGAATGTAAAGCTGGTGCTTGTCTTATTTTTTTCCTTCAATTTTTAAATTTGAGATGCTGCAACTTACAATACTGCCCATGATAGGGTTTTCTTTTCCTTCCTTCCTTCCTTCCTTCCTTCCTTCCTTCCTTCCTTCCTTCCTTCCTTCCTTCCTCCCTCCCTCCCTTCCTTCCTTCCTCCCTCCCTTCCTCCCTCCCTCCCCCCCCCCTCCTCCTCCCTTCTCTCCTTCCTCCTTCCTTCTCTTTCTTTCTTCTTCTTCTTTCTTTCTTTCTTCCTTCCTTTCTTTCTTTCTTTCTTTTTCTCTCTCTTTCTTTCTTTCTTTCTTTCTTTCTTCTTTCTTTCTTTCTTCTTCCTTCCTTCCTTTCTTTCTTCTTTCTTCCTTCCTTCCTTCCTTTCTTTCTTCTTCCTTCCTTTCTTCCTTTCTTTCTTCCTTTCTTTTTGTGTCATACCGGCGGTGCTCAGGGGTTACTCCTAGCTCTGTGCTCAGAAATTGCTCCTGGCTCGGGGACCATATGGGATGCCGGGGATCAAACCCAGATTCATCCTGGGTCAGCCATGTGCAAGGCAACCGCCCAACTGCTGTGTTATGGCTCCGACCCCATGAAAGGGTTTTCTACACACAACATTCTGTCACACATACACACACACACACACAACCCCACCAGAGTGTCCCCATCTCACTCCCCCCCCCCAGTGGCCCCTTCTGTGTAAGCTCAGTTCTATAGGCTACTTCCTGGGTAGGATTTATGCTTTCAACCCTGCTCTGTTCCTTCTCAGCCTGCAGAAAACATGGCAGATCTCAGAGCTACCCTGTAACCTGAGGGATACAGGACCAAGATGGAGACTTCAAAGGGAAAGACACAGCCATGCTGACTATGAAACCTTGGTCCTGCCATCAAGAGGTTTTTACGCAGCGGGATGAAATGTTTACACAAATCTACAGATTTGGTGCCAGAGCTAAGAAAGGGGAACCCAGGGGTTGAAGAAATGGTTCAGCCTAAGAGAGAATTGACTTCTTTAGCTGAAAACAATCTTCATGATCCCTTGGGATTTGGAGGAGAAACCTGGGTAGTTGACCAAACATGTAGATTGCTTTAAAAGGGGGTGAAGGTAGGAGAGGGATGTAACCAGCCTATGTCAAAGAATCCCTGTCACATGGGGCAGTGGAGATACCTTGAGAGGTTAAGCACATGTAGGGCCCGAACAAGGTGCCAAGACAGATCCCCCAAATCACTTGGCCTCCTGATGTAGGTCAGCACCGGTGGGTATAGCCCCACCCTCCCCAGAGCGCCCCCTGCTGCATGTACTAGGCAGTGTGGTTTTGACGACCACCATGGGAATCCACTGTAGGAGTTTAGGGTTCTGTCCGCTGCCCCCAGTGAAAAGAGGTCTTTCAGCCATCCCAGATCTGTGCTGAGGGTTGGTCTCTCGTAGCACCCATACTGCCTCCTAAGCTTCCCCACAGGGGAAAGTCCAACACTTCTCTCCAAAGTTGGGTTCCCCTGAGCTGTCAGGGACCCTAAAAGTGAGGGAAGCTGAGTCCACATGTCCCAAAGCACAGCCCAAACCCAGACTTGTCTTCTGTTTGGCAGGTGTCCTTAGGGTGAGGTCTAGATCCACGATCCCCTTCACCCCCCACCTCCATCTGGAAGAGCTTCCAGGCTGAGGTCACTGGGCTGAATCCACGGGAAGGGTTTCATTTAGGGGAAAGAAAGGGACTGGAGGAGAAGGAGGGAGGGCGGGGAGAGCCCCAAGGAACTAAGAGCCTCGAAAACTTTTAGAAGAGCAATTCCAGGGGTCGGAGAGATAGCACAGCAGTAGGGCATTTGCCTTGCACACCCAGGGCGGATGGTGGTTCAAATCCTGGCATCCCACGTAGTCCCCTAAGCCTGCCAGGAGCAATTTCTGAGCACAGAGCTAGGAGTAACCCCTGGTGTATGTGACCCAAAAACCAAAAACCAAAAAAAAAAAACAAACAAACAAAGAAGAAGAGGAGCAACTCCATCCTGCTGGCCAATTCCATCTGGTCTCGTCAGGGAGAGCATAACCCACAACACCAAGACATCATTCGTTCCCTCACTCACTCATTCACTCACAGATCTTTGTCCTAAGAAGGGCTTAGTGTGGGCAAAGGGAAAGAGGCAGAACTGGGCACTGTTCACAGGGCAGGGTGGGACCCAAAGCTGTGAATGTTTCAGTAGGACAGGACTTCCGAGAAGGAGGCTCAGAGGCATGAATGGGAAGGGTCTCCCCAGTGTGGAACTACAGAGGACCCTGAGAAAGATCCAACCAGACCACTGGGCAGACATCCATGAATGCAGGCTCTCAATGGACAAGGATGGAGGACAGGCTCCTTGCAGTCTGGAATTAGTAGCTCTCAGAGGACCACATGCAAAACTGGGAAAGGCGTGTGCCTTAAAAACATACAAGGCGTGTGCCTTATCCAATGTACTATCTCTCCAATTCCTGGATTTGACATTGTTGAACAAAACTTTTATGCCAGTTGTCAGAGCTTTTCACCCATTCCTAGGCTTCCTCTAGAAGCACTGGAGACTAGCCAGGTCAAGCTAAGGAAGTGGGAGGGAGGAGAGGGGTCAAGGCTCTGCTTCCACAAAGTTGAGTTTTTCCTGGGGGTAGTAAGGTGTCTTGGAAGGCAGCTGCAGATGAATTTAGATCTGCTCAGGCATCGCGTTGTGGACACTCCTGCACCTAGTGCTCTTAAGTAGCTTCACTGCTCTGAACCCTGTCTATGCATCTGTACAGCTGGAGGAAATGTGGAGCTATGTCGGGCTCCCTTTGAGGCCAAAGTCACTGGCCAGTGCTGGTGTTGTTGCAGCTATTGAATAGGGATGGTGATGAACAAGGATGATATCAAAACTGTTGAACTGTTTTGATGAACAGGAACTGACCTCCATCAGATTCACTGGACTTTAATCAAGGTAAGGGGGGAGTCATTATTCCTCCCATGAAACCCCATAAACTTGAACTCAGGAATCTTCACGTGAGCCTGGCCTTCAGGAAGCAGGTAAGGCTGAGACTTTCAGAGCCAGGCCATTTGCCTACCCACCTGGGAGAGGAATTTGGTCTACTATACCAGGAGAAGCCCACTTCAGACAAGCTCTGCAGGGCCATACTCCCCCAGAAGAGAAAGGATCAGACCAGTTGGCCCTCAAACCTGAAAAGAGCCTATTTGCTTCTGCAGCTCCCATCCACGAGCCTACTGTTGTTTAAGATCCTGATTGCTTATCACTCACCCAAAATAACCTGAATGCCACATCTCATCAGCTGCAACTCTTAGCAGCTCTTTAATTTAGAAGCCAAACATGTTCAACTCCAGAGCAGATGGGTACCAGGAAGGAGCCCTTCCCAGGGCTGTCAGGAATGGATTGAACAAATCTTTCTAAAAAGGCACGTCCTTGGAGAGCAGAAAAGCCAGGAAGAACTAGAACCTGGGTTCAACCCAACATCACAGATGGTTCCCCAAACTCTGCCAGAAAGGACTCCTGAGTGCAGACAGGAGTCAGCCCTAAGCACACATGGGGAAGCCTAAAAACAAATCAAAACCCATAGGGGATGGATAGCATAGTGTCTATGGATAGCATAGCGCCTAGCATCTCCCTAGGGCAGTGCTTCTCAAATAGTGGGGTGCGCCCCCCAGAGCAGGGCATGAGGCTCCATAAATGGGGGCGCGTTTGAGCTCAGCAAACACTGTCATAACAAGCTAAGCCCTGTGTTTATGTCTCTTTATGTCTCTAGAGCTGAGGGTTGCTGTAAAGCCATGCATTGCAAAATGTACTCATTGTAGCCATTCATGCAGACATCACCTCTGATTAAAAAAATCAGCTCAGATTATTTTATATGTATATAATATATATAATATATATAAAGTTACCTTATATATTATCATATATATAAATATATATATATAATATATATATAAAGTTATCTTATATATTTTTGTTTTGCAGGTTAAAGGTTTTTTTAAAATAAAGATACTATTTACAGTCACATGGGGGGTGCGAAAAATGTTTTCTTCTTCCTAGGGGAGCATGACAGAAAATAATTGAGAAGCACTGTCCTAGGGGCTGGAGAAATAGCACAGCTGATTAGGCAGCTTACATATGGATAATTCAGGTTCTATCTCTGGCACCCCATATGGTACCCCAAATTCTGCCAGAAGTGATGAATGTAGAGTCGAAGTCTTCAGTACTGCCAGATGTGGTCCCAAAAGCCAAAAGCAGGCATGAAGACTGCACCTCACTCTGACCTGACCCACAAACATGGTCTTTGTACCTGTCATGCTTTGGGATGGAAATGTGATCACAGTGGAGTTGGGTGGGCCCAAAGTCAAGGATCATGTTTCATAAAGGGGAGCGAGGCATGATAGCAATGGAAGCCAGCCATGAAAATAGCAGAGGCTGGAGGGCGGCAATAGCTGCCCCGAAGAGCCAATGACGGACAAGAGGAGTCCCCCATAGCAACAGAGGCAGCAGGAATGCTGGGATTCACCACCACCTGGGACTCAGCCTCCCCACTCACCTTTAACCCTAAGCCTGATACCTCAGAACCAGAGCACATTCCACTTTGGCTGTATTCTGGGGGCCACACGCGTTGGTGCTTGGGGATCACTCCTGGCTATGATCAGGAAGCAATTGCAATGCTGAAAAGTGAACCTAGGTCAGCCGTGTGCAAGGATCCTACCCACTGTACTACCTTGCCAGCCCCTCTGAGTATATTTTAGAACCATGAAAGGTTGCAGTCCTGTTGCGACTTTGGATGGGTGCAAATAAATCCATGTATCAGCTCAGCATACCCTCTCAGGGCGAAGAAAATGACCCACACACATAACTCTCCAGAAGGAGCTTTAATGGGGTGCTGTGGTACCCACTCTTCTCCAGGCAGCCCCCAGGAGTCTTGTGAAGAGCTTTTCTACCAGAAAAGCAGGAACTTTGGTCAGGACCAATAAATTCTGGTCCCAGGCAGTGCAGGCCGAGGCCATATGTCTGCTCGTCCCAGAACCTGGCTGGTAGGTCATTACAGCTTCAAGCCACTCCGGCGCCGTGAGTCCTTCCGGGCAATAGGGCTGAAGTTTGTGATTTCCTTATATATGTGTTCTGTGGGTATAGGGGCAGAGAGAAGGTGAGAAAGACACCCCCAAGACAGTGGGAGGCAGGAAGGTGGAGGGAGTAGGAGCCCGCAGTGGGCATGAGGGGCTTGTGGGCAGGTGCAGGGTGGGGAGCCCAGATTTCAACTTACGCTTCCATTCATCCACGGTGAGTTTCTCATGCTCCAGGGAGTCATCAAAGGGCTGCAGGGCCACAGTCTCCTCCTCGGGGTCCCGGAAGGGCTCGAAGAATGGGTGGGCGAGGGCTTGCGAGGCCGTCAGGCGTTTGTCCACATCCAACTCCAAGATCTTGTCCAGCAGGTCCCTGGCTGCATTGAAAATGCATGAAAATGCACCCCTTCTGCCGTCCCCTGGGGAGCACCACCTTCTCTTGGGGAGCACCATCTTCCCAGATGAGCAACCTTTTCTTAGGGATCACCCCTCCCCCAGAATAAACACCCCTTCCTTGGAGAGCATCCCATTCCCTTGGGAGCATTCCTTCCCTCTTCACTGAAAGAGTACCACCCTCCCCTAGAGAGCACCCCTTTCCCAAATGAGCACCCTCTTCTCCCCAGGGCAGTAAACCTTTAGGAGTACCTTCTCTCATAAGCTCACCCCATTTCTCAGGAAAGCACTCCCTCTCCTTGGGAGCTCTCCCTCTACCTGGAAAAGTACCCCTTCCTCTGGAGAGCCCCTCTTTCTGTAGAATAACACCCCCATTCTCCCTCTCCAGGCTCTCCAGACACACAGGCCCAGTCTGAGACTCACCCTGGGGGCTGGCCTGTGGGAAGAGCTGAGAAAAGTCCTTCTTGGGGCTCTGAGGCAGGGACTGTATGTAGGATTTGGCCTAGCAGACAGACAGTGAGTGAGTGAATCCCAGACCAACTGTCCCACCCTACACAAGTCCGGGTTACTTCGGGATTCCAGAAAAGGACCAGTTAAAGTGAAGGGTCCCAGATATATTTGGCTTAAGCCTTCTTTTCAGGAAAAATAAATAAATAAAAGACTCAGCACTCCTTGGAAATTTACTTTCTAAAGAGCACTTCCCCGACTGCAGCCCTGGATTCCAGTCCCTCCCCTGCCTGGGGAAACACTGTGAAGACCCAGGTCAGAGTCAAATTGGGACAAAGGGGAGCTGGAGAGATAGCACAGTGATAGGGCCTTTGCCGTGCACATGGCCAACACAGGACAGACCCTGGTTCGATTCCTGGCATCCCATATGGTCCCCCAAGCTCCTGGTAGCAGGAGTGATTTCTGAGCTCAGAGCCAGGAGGAACCCCTGAGCGCTTCCGGGTGTGACTCAAAAACAAACAAAAAAAAAACGTGGGACCAAGGGAAGGTGAGGTGAAACCTCCCCTCCCAGCCAGACCCCTCTCATCAGTGGGGCACACAGCCAAGAGCCCCTTCCCAAAGCTCTGGGCCACTCACCGCCTTGTCATTCAACTTCTGTACAAACTCTGGGCCTGGAACCCCGGTCACCTTGAGGATCTGCGACAGCTGGTCCAGATCTGGTCTTGAGTTAAGGCTGGGCTCACTCACTGCGGGGGTCCCAGGCTGCCACCCGACACCCCTCTGACTCTCACCTGTGCCTAGAGACCCCCTTCCAGAAGGGGGGCCCTTCAGAACTCAGGTCTTTGCAAGGTTTCCCCACTTGCAAGGCCAGATCTGGGGTCCCCCAACATGCTCCATGTGAACTGACTTCCCAGCCTCATTCCTCATCTTCATTCAACAGCAGCAACCCCATTTCTCCTCTCTGTCCTTTGGGCCCACACCCATCAGCCCTCAGCCCTGTGCTCAGGGAGAGGGAGTTCCCAGCAGTGCTTGGATAACATGAGGTGCCAGGGGTAGAACCTGGGGTTCCTGCGTGCTGAGCTCTTGCCACCCCCCAATCTTCCACTGACACCAGCTGGCACACAGGGGGCAGTGTCTCCTGATGGACCCACAGACAGACACAGTTCTCACAGCTCCCGAGTTCAACACTGAACATGTTTCATAGTCTCGGTAAGAGAGAGTCCAGTCAGAGTGATAGGACAGTGGGGAGTGTGCTAGCTTTGGCCAACTGGGTTGAATCCTCAGCACTATGTAAGGTTCCTGAGTCCTGCCAGGAGTGATCCTTGAGTGCAGAGGCAGGAATTAAGCCCTAAGCACCACTTGGTTGGCCCCCAAATAAAAAAGGGAGCGTTGAATGTGATTCAAGAAGACCCTGATTTTGATGCATGGTATACCCAGATCTCTGAGCAAAGTGGGGTGTGGGAGGAAACCCAGAAGAGGAGGGGTAGTTCCAGAAGGGAGAGAGAGAGAGAGAGAGAGAGAGAGAGAGAGAGAGAGAGAGAGAGAGAGAGAGAGAGGTAGGTAGGTAGGTAGGTAGGTAGGTAGGTAGATAGATAGATAGATAGATAGATAGATAGATAGATAGATAGATAGATGATAGATAGATAGAGACAGAGAGAGACAGAGACAGAGAGAGACAGAGACAGAGAGAGAGACAGAGAGAGACAAAGAGATTGAAGTAACCAATTGCCTAGATAGATAGATAGATAGATAGATAGATAGATAGATAGATAGATAGATAGATAGATAGATAGAGACAGAGAGATTGAAGTAACCAATTGCCCAGAACAAACCTTGGCCTTGGCAAGGATACAGTCTTTGCCTTTGAAGAGTGTCTTGCCTGTCAGCATCTCTGCCATGATACAGCCCACAGACCAGATGTCCACTGCAGAGGGAAGGGAGGGATGTATCATCTGGTCAGGACAGGACAATGACCGAGCTAAGTGGGGAGGAAGCCCCAGGCCCCCCGACAGGCCTGAGCACTGACCCGTCTGGTTGTAGTGCATCCAGCTGAGGATCACTTCCGGGGCACGGTACCAACGGGTCACAACATAGCCGGTCATCTCTGCATCTGCATGCCGCGCCAGCCCAAAATCCAAGATCTATGACTCAGGGGACATTGGGAAAAGGAGCCCGCTGAGGAGGGGTGACTCCTGGGGCTGCTTCGGGGGGAGGATGGTCCTGAAGGAAAAGGCTACCCTCATTCACTTGTATCCTAAGCCAGCCCCGCCTGCAGCCCACTCACCTTTAGCTCACAGTCCTCATTCACAGCCAGGTTGCCTGGTTTCAGGTCCTGCAGAAGGGGAAAGAGGTCCCTAGCTTGCCAGGCTGCACCCCAACACACCCCAGTCCAGCCCAGCCCGACCATTCCCCCACAGTGGGTACTCACCCTATGGATGACCCCTGCCGAATGGATGTACTGGGTGGGGAAGACAGAAAAATGAATGCAGCGCCCCTGTTCTACCCACCTCCTACTCCCATCCCATTGGGCATTCCTGGTTCTTGAGGCTTACTCTCCCCCAGCTCAGAATACCAAGCTTGGGAGATTATCACCTTCCCCCAGGGAGCACCCTCTTTCCACCACTGACCTGTAGGACCTAAACCCACCTTAAGCCCTTTGAGCATCTGATACACCAGGTATTGGACTTTATCCTCACTGAACTCCATGCCCATGAGCTTCTGCAGGTCCGTCTGCATGAAGGGCATCACCAGGTAGCTGCAAGGCATATGGGCTTGTAGGCACATCCCCGGACCCACCCACAGCAGGTCTGAGTCAAGAGGGGTGCAGAACAAGGGGTGTGACACAGCAGGAATCTTTGGGATGAATGCCAGCCTGCAAGAAGGATCCACCCGCCCCATACAGAGGCCCCAAACGAGCCTCTTGGCTCTTAGCCTGTCCATGGCTGCCCCAGTTCAGAGTAATGCATGTTTCTACTGGAGCATATCCAGGAAAGCCCAGTGAGTAGCAGGATCCTGCCTCCTCACCCTTTTACAAGGCCCATGGAGGGCCCTTGTGTGAATGAGAAATGCAGGCCAGGACTTCCTTCTCTGCCTCTCTTCAAATATTTGCTCCCTTCAGGGGTCATGCCCAGCGGAGACGGCTGGGTGAACCACAAAACAGGGCTGTTTCCAAGAAGGAAATGAAGGAATGACTTCCAGCAGGGTGGGAAGAGGAAGAGGCAGGAAGCTGGGTCATTATGGGATTGCAAAACGAGGAGAGATCAGCAAAATGGAGCTTAGTCAGGGAGTAAAATACCCCAATTCTGGGGGCCAGAGAGATAGCACAGTGGTAGGGTGTTTGCCTTGCACACGGCTGACCCAGGATGAACCTAGGTTGAAACCCTGGCGCCCCATATGGTCCTCTGAGCCAAAAGTGATTTCTGAACACATAGCCAGGAGTAACCCCTGAGCATCACCGGGTATGGCCCAAAAATCAAAAAGCAAAACAAAAAAGCACCCCAATTCGGAGGAGAAAACAATCAAGAACTGAAGAGGAGTGTTAAGCAGCAGAGAGAGGGGCCGGAGAGATAGCATGGAGGTAAGGCGTTTGCCTTTCATGCAGAAGGTCATCAGTTTGAATCCCGGCGCCCCATATGGTCCCCCGTGCCTGCCAGGAGCAATTTCTGAGCATGGAGCCAGGAGTAACCCCTGAGCACTGCCGGATGTGACCCAAAAACCACAAAAAAAAAAAAAAAGCAGCAGAGAGAGCAGTGGCTAAGGCACTTGCCTTGCCCACAGTCAATCCCAGTTGAACCCTGGCACTAGGTCTGGTACTGCTCACTCAGTAACACCACTTCCTGATTTTTTGCTTTTGGGGTGGTCTCCCAAATCCAAAAACCAAACAAAAATATTTGTAAGGGAAAAATGAAAAAGGAGCACTATGAAAGGGGACTCGGGACGCCAGGGCTGTCGATCTGTGACAAGGGAGCAGCTCCTTCTGCTTGACCACACTCCCAGCACTGTCCTCTGCTCATTTTTGTCCTTCACCGACAAGGCTCCTGATGCTTTCTTCCTGGTGGAAATACTAGAGTCTGTCTGTCTAAGACCAAGTTTCCTGGGCCCTCCCTTCTGCAAGAAAGTCTCCATTCTCCCCATCTTGTGTCCCCACAAAATCTCTAGAAAGCTCCCAGGTCCCCCACTGAAACGGCACAGATCGAACATGCCAGTGGTGACAAAATAAACCCGTGTCCCCTTATGTTTGACTTTCTGCAAAGTCAAATGCTCAAGGGTCAGCCACACCCCCTTCTAATCAGATTCTCTGGGTTCTTGGTCAGTCCCTTCTTCTTGTTTTTTTTTTTTTGGGGGGGGGGTTGTTTTTTGGGTCACACCTGGCAGCACTCAGGTGTTACTCTTGGCTCCATGCTCAGAAATTGCTCCTGGCAGGCTCGGGGGACCATATGGGATGCCGGGATTCGAACCAATGACCTTCTGCATAAAAGGCAAACATCTTACCTCCATGCTATCTCTCCGGCTCCTTGGTCAGTTCCTTCTAAGGATCTCCCCTCGAACTTTGATGTCTCAAGGGTACTGGATTATTCCTACCAGGATTTGGGTTTTATATGGGGCAGAAGGATTATCCAAATCCACATCCCTAGCCTCAGCTTGTCTTGCCAAGTGAGGTCTAGATTTATTGGCAACAGCTAATTAAAGAATACACTAATTCTTGGGTCCAAAGGGTAGCAGGTAGGGCACTTGCCTTGCACACAGCTGACCTGGGTTTGATCCCCTGGCACCCTATCTAGACCCATGAGCTCATAGGAGTGGCCCCTGAGTGCAGAGCCAGAATTAAATCCTGAACACAGCCAGATGTGGCCGAAAATAAAAAAAGATTGGAATACTTTGAAGCTCTTTGAATAGTCTGAAAAGGGGTTCCTTCTGGTTCTCCTTAGAGATTCTTCTTTCACCTAGCTTCCCAATGTGTGTCCTCTCTCCCCATCATCTCTGCACACACACACACACACACACACACACACACACACACACACACACACACTGCCCCGTGCTGCCACCTCAAGGGCCTCAGGTTGGCTCCTGAGGTGTTCCAGAGAGTTACTGTAGAAGAGAAGGAGCTAAGAGAGACAGTATAGGGGTTAAATTCCTGAGCACCACTAGGAGAGATGCCTAAGCAGAGAGCCAGGGAGAGTCCCTGAGTACTGCCACGTGTGGCTAAACAGCTCCCCCACTCTCAAAAAATGGGGCATAAACTTTTTTTTAAGTCGGCTCTCAAAATCCCTTCCTATCCCTACTACTTTATGTGGATCCAGATATGAGTCCCTGTTACCACACTCTGGCTCCTCCCTCTCTGATTTCTCCTGCCTCCTGCTGACCCCCCAAATCTGACCTGACCCAACATCATCTCTGTGCAAAGCTCCCGTAGCAGCCAGGTGGGCTATGAATAAGGCTTGATGCTCAGCTAGGCCACACCAGCCTCCACCTGCTACATCAACCTTCTCAAGGTGCCCAAACAGTCCTTTATTTATTGACTGATTGATTGATTGATTGATTGTTTTTTTTTTGGGGGGGTGTCACAGCCTGCAGCGCTCAGGGTTACTCCTGGCTCTATGCTCAGAAATTGCTCCTGGCAAGTAGAGGACCATATGGGATGCTGGGATTTGAACTGCTGTCTTTCTGCATGCAAGGCAAACACCATACCTCCATGCTATCCCTCCGGCCCCCCCAAACAGTCCTATGTCACAGGGGGACCCAAGAGACCTAAGCCCAGACTGTCTGTCTACCTGGGATGCTGCCAGCCCTTTGCCAGACCACCATAGATTACACTTCTGCGAATATTCAAAATCAAAACTACAGTCTCCTTCCTTCCAGAGGTGCTGTCTGCTTCAAAGCCCACTGGCTCAGGCTGCAGCTGTCTTTACAAGCAGAGGTGCATTCAAAATGATTGAATTAAACTGAAACAAAAGTACTAGCAAAAGAGACCTTGGTTGCTTGTTTTGTTTTGTTTTGTTTTGGGGCCACATCCAGCAGTGCCCAGGGGTACTCTTGGTTCTGCACTCAGAAATCACTCCTGGCAGACTTGGCGGACCATATGGGATGCCTGGAATCGAATCCAGGCCAGTCCTGAATCGGCTTCGTGCAAGGCAAACACCCTACTGCCATTATCACTTCAGCCTCAACTTTGGTTGCATCTGAAGTAGGTTATAGGGGAACCCCAGACCACATGCTTCCCTTGAGAGCTGAGTCTTTGACAACTTCAAGTCCTGGTTCTTGAAGTTCTGGTGTTTATCAAAGAGCCCATCAGTTAGAGGTTGCCCAGGTTTCCAGTCCCCTTTCATGCTAGAAAGAGCCTGCAACATCCAGTCCTGCACTAGTAAGAAGTCAGGGCAGTGGTGGTTCCAGCCCTCTACGTGCTGCTAATTAAGTCACCAGGTGCTATGCAAAGCAGTTTAGAACCCCACAAAGCCCCTCCCACTTCTTCACCCTTGTTTTTCTTCCCACACTTGGTTGAAAGAATCTTTCCAAGAGAATCCTAACCTAGTCACCCAAAGCAGGAAGACTCTCTACCCAAAGACAGAACCTGATCACTTAGTTTTGTTTGTTTGTTTGTTTGTTTTCTTTTTCAGGCTATACCCAGCAATGCTCAGGGATCACTCCTGGCTCTCCTGAGTGCTTGGGAAACCATAAGGGATAACAGGGGTTGAACTCAGGTCAGCTGCATGCAAGGTAACCACGCTGCCCGCTATACTATCACTCTGGCCCCTTGCTTGTTTGTGTGCTGGTAATCAAGCCCCAGGCTCACAGGAAAAGCATATGTTCTAGGGCTGAGCCTTCTCCTCATACCCTGAATTGAGGGAACTGGCACCTTCTTCTGTTACTCCAGTGGCAAAAGGGAGCAAGAAATAGCACAAATATATGAATCCAAAACCAAGAAGAAAAATATATACATAAAGTCAATCCAGAAACATCAGTCCAACTATGCACCAACTTCTTTGACTATAAGCACATTCGGTGGAAATTTTATATTGTGCCCAGCACAATAAAGACTTCAACAGCGACACTGTACAGGCAGTCACCACATAGCCTATGTGAGCTCACACACACAGACACACACACACACAGACACACACACAGACACACACACACGCACACACACACACACACCACCACCACCACCACCACCAACACACATGCACACAAACTCACGAACACATTTATTTCAGTTAAAATCTACTGAAAATAAAAAATGTCAAGGACTGAAAAAATTGCGGTGACAACTGTCATCCAAGGATCAATTTCTACAAAACCAAAGGAAGAATGTCTGGGAACCTTTCTTCTCTTCTAAAAGCAACTAGTTCCTTAAGCATCAGTATTATAACATATATATTTGGCAAAGTTAAGTTCAAATTTTACTTTATTTTATTTTGTTTTTTCGTTTTGTGGTCCCATCCAATGACACTCAGGGGTTACTCCTGGCTCAGCACTTAGAAATCGTTTCTAGCAGGCTCAGGGGACTATATGGGATGCCGGGAATCAAACCTGGGTTCATATCTGGTCGGCCACATGCAAAGCAAATGCCCTACCACTATGCTATCACTCGGGCCCATAGTTAGAATTTTAAAAGTAAATAAGCCCTTCCCTTTGTTAAAGGGCCCCCACGCAGAAATCAATCTAACCAAGTATGATTACACTATAAATGTTATTGAATCCGAGGGACCCCAGTGCGGTTCAACTCACAAGTCCTGGAAGCTGCGCAGGGAGGAGGCTGGCGTGAAGACATCGAGGAGCCCGATGACCTGGAAGAAGGGGCAGCGAGGGTCTAAGCACTGGCTCAGCCCCAACACACCGACCCCAGCAGGCTTCTTGGGAGTAGTGAAGGGAACCCCTTTTCCAGAGGGACCTTTCAGAACTGGTGGTAAAGCCACCACCATTTAGGGGGACATCTTCAAATTCCAAGAACCCAGGGATGTTCCTTTTTTTTCATCCCAAGAACTCAATGGCAGGGGAACCTTTAACCTGTCTGCTTGCTTCACCCCCGAGTTCACTGCCTCCCCCCCAAATCTGGTATTCAGAGGCAGCAGCATGAACCCACTCTCTGTGCAAGCAGGGATTGTGTGGGATGGGGAAGTGGAAGTGTCTGGCCAAGCAGCTGAGAATGCTTCACCTAGTCCCCCACTATTGCTTCTTGCCCGCTCAGGGCTGACTTCCAAGTATAGGGCCTAAGTAGCCCTAGCTGAAGGCCTTGGGTTCAGCTGAAAGCTGAAGGGTTAACAGAGGACTTAAAATACATACTTTGGGGATAGGGGACTATACCCGGAAGCGCTCAGAGGTTACTTCTGGCTCTGTGCTCAGAAATTGCTCCTGGCAGGCTTGGGGGACCATATGGGATGCTGGAGTTAGAACCCAGGTCAGCCACATGCAAGGCAAACGCCCTACCTCTGTGCTCTGGCCCCAAAATACATACATTTTAAGATCATTTTTTCCTGGTTTTAGTTTTGATGCTCAGAGCACAGTCAAGGGACCATAATGCAGTGGTTGGGTATAGACCAGAGGAATGATATTTACTTCCTCTTTGGCAACCTAAATTGTTATTTTAAATCTTTTTTTTTTTTCGGGCCGCACCCGTTTGATGCTCAGGGGTTACTTCTGGCTAAGCGCTCAGAAATTGCCCCTGACTTGGGGGGACCATATGGGACGCCCGGGGATCGAAACTCGGTCCTTACTTGGCTAGCGCTTGCAAGGCAGACACCTTACCTCTAACGCCACCTCGCCGGCCCCGTTATTTTAAATCTTTTTTTTTTTTTTTTTGGTTTTTGGGCCATACCCGGTGACGCTCAGGGGTTACTCCTGGCTATGCGCTCAGAAGTCGCTCCTGGCTTGGGGGACCATATGGGACGCCGGGGGATCGAACCATGGTCCGTCCTAGGGTAGCGCAGGTAAGGCAGGCACCTTACCTTTAGCGCCACCGCCCGGCCCCCGTTATTTTAAATCTTGACCTTCCAATTCAGGCTCCCCACAACAAAGATTCCTTGGCATGCTTTGTGCTGGGAAGCTTTTCCTTGGGTTGTTCCATTAGACAGGACTTCCCAGGGTCCTGCATCTACCCAGGAGCCAGGCTGCCTACTCAACCCCCCGCCTCCCATATTCTGAGTCTGAAGCTCACTTTCCCCTCAATCTGTGCAGGGGGAAATGCTACTAAGCCTTGTGTGCCACTGTGGGGATTGAACTGGCGTATACCAAGCTCTTAGGACAGCGTCAAGAAGGGCTAAGGGAGCCACAGCAGTGGCGCAAGAAGCAGGGGGTCTGCCTTGCACGTGCTAACCTAGGACAGACCTAGGTTCAATCCCCCGGAGTCCCATATGGTCCCCCAAGCCAGGAGCGATTTTGAGCACATAGCCAGGAGTAACTCCTGAGCGTCACCAGGTGTGGCCCAAAAACAACAAAAAGAAGAAGGGCTCAGGAAATATCTCTCCTTAGATATCTCTCCTTAGATCAGTATCATGTTCAAACAACATTCAGCATGATCCAGGGCCTCTAAGTTCTACAACAACTGGCAAACTGCCTCTGGGCTTGGTGTCTTCTAACAGTCCAGAGGTCAGTTTGCAACCTCTCAGAGCTGCTTCTGCCACCTTGCCAGGATGCCCATAAAATTCATCCTAGGACTTGAGCAGAATGCCAAACACCTGGGATTCCATCCAGGGCAGGCATGGACACTTGAGCTTTTCAAGGGGCCCAAATTCAAACCAAGCTCTGACTCTGGGGGTGGGGGTGAGGGGGAAGGAATCCAAGAACTGATGATCAATCCCAGAAACAAGAAGGGGTGAACTCTGGCACTGAGTGCCCGCCCTCCAGGCACCTCCATTTTTCATAATAAAGTGTGGGCCGAGGGTGGGGAAACAGGAGAGAGATTCTGACCGGCACTGAGCTGTGTGTCCCCCACCTCCCCTATTTCCCTTAGCTGCACCCCTCAACCTACATTTTCATGCTGCATATGTTTCAACAGCAGCAACTCCCGGTAGGCACGCCTGGCAAAGATCTCACACTGGAAGGGCCGGCTGAGTTTCTTGATCGCCACCTTCTCCCCAGACCGCTTGTCGATGGCCGAGCTGTGGACACCGGTGGGTCAGCGCACCCCAGCATTGCCCACCACCCCCCACTACCAACCACTACCACCAAGGGCCAGGCACCCCTCAACTCCTTCAGGCTGGCCTGGGAAGAGAAGATTCGCCCCCTCTCCACCACCAGGATGCGTAATGTAGGGAGCAGACACCACCAGCCCAGAAGGGGACAAGCAGGCACGGGCATCTCATTCGTGCCACCGGCTGTCATTTCTCCTTCGGGGTCCAGGGCAGCTGAGTGACCCTAATGGGGGACTCCTGGGGTCAGCTCCTCTGGTTATGCCCTAGTCCTGGGCAAGCAGAAGCGGTCCCAAGGCAGCCCCAAAGGGCCCCCCAAAAGGAGAAAGACATACAGAGGAGGCTGGTGCGGCCCAGGCCGGCTGGTCCCGGGGCCAGGCCCTGCACCCCTTCTCCAGTTGGGACACGCTTGGGGCGTCCCCTGGGCAGCTCGAGGTCCCCCCGATGGCGGTGCCAGCCCCGGGGTCTCACCACACGGCGCCATAGGCCCCGCTGCCGACGTGCGTGGGGGACACGTAGGTCTTGGGGAGCTCCCAGGCCGTCTTGTGCACGTCCTGCTTGTAGAAGCCCCTTCTCCGCACGAAGCTCATCCCGATCCCGGGCCCCAGCGTGGCGGTGCGGGTCGCAGGTCGCGCTCCACGGCTCGCGGGCCGCGCGCGGGCTCCTCCGGGGCGCCCCGGACCCGCGCCCGCCCCGCGCCCCGCCGCTCCTCCCCGGGGCGGAGTCGGACGGACCCGACGCGCCGCACCTGCACCGGCCCGCCGCGCCCAGGTGAGCCCGCCCGGCCCGGACGCCCCCGCGGGGAAGGAGGCCGCGAGCACGTCTCGGGGGACCCGCCGGGCCCGAATTGCGTGTGTTGTGTGTGTGTGTGTGTCTGTCTGTCTGTGTCTGTCTGTGTGTCTGTCTATATGTGTCTCTGTGTGTCTGTGTGTTTTTGTGTGTCTATAGGTCTGTCAATATATGTCTCTGTGTGTCTCTGTATGTCTGTCTGTGTCTCTGTGTGTGTTTTTGTGTATCTGTGTGTCTATGTGTCTGTGTGTCTGTCTATGTGTCTCTGTGTGTTTTTGTGTGTCTGTGTGTCTGTCAATATATGTCTCTGTGTCTCTGTGTGTGTGTGTTTGTGTGTGTGTCTATATTGTCTCTGTGTGTCTGTGTGTCTCTGTGTGTCTCTGTCTGTATGTCTGTCAATGTGTGTCTCTGTGTCTCTCTATGCGTGTTCTGTATGTGTGTCTATTTGTCTGTCTGTGTGTTTCTGTGTGTCTGTGCGTCTATGTGTCTGTGTGTCTCTCTATATGTATCTCTGTGTCTGTCTGTCCTTCTCTGTCTCTGTGTTTCTGTGTGTCTCTCTGTGTCTCTGTGTGTCTCTCTGTGTCTGTCTGTATCTCTGTGTGTCTCTCTGTGTGTTCATTATTCCCTAGGGCCTGGGAACATGGGGTCTCCAAAGCGGAACTCTGTCAGGAAATGGATCTCTCTGGGAAATTTTTGAGGACAATTTTGGAAAAACAAAAAACCACCACCCTCCCCCATTTGTTATTCCAAAAAGCTCAACATATACCAGAACTTTTCGGGTTCAGGCATGTACACAAACCCTCCTGGGGGTTTTATTTTGATCGTTCAACAATTCTGATTCACTTGGACTGGGAAGGAGCCAACATTTTTTTGTTTGTTTGTGCAAGGACTGATCGCCGAACCTCGCAGGCTCCGCACAAGCAGGCCTGTGTCCTCTCACCCACAAACACCTCCAAGACTGTTTCAAAGCAGCCTCCAGGCCCAGACTCTGCACCACACCTTGATACTGAGTCTGGGAAACCTGCAGGAACAGAACCCACCCTGCCCCCCAATTCTTTGTCAGTTCCCCCCATTATTTGTTTGTTTTTGCAGTGCCAGTGACCGAACCCAGGTCTTAAGCTTGCAAGGCAAACCTTTACTGTGAGGCATATTCCTGATTCTTACACTTGTTTTATTTTATCTGTGCTATTTGGATCTTCCAGGCTGTGATAAGCCATCCAGGGCTTGCTGCTTTCCATGATTAATGATGTTCTGGTAGCCTGAACCATACTTGGAGGTGCCTAGGCGAAGAAGATCCAGTTTGGGGATAGAACTTGAGTTCTTTTTGATGAAAGGAATAAGCCGATGGCCTCTGAGCTATGCTCCTCTTCCCCAGCCCTTCTGCCATTAATTTGGAAGTAAAACCAGACATTAAAAAAAAAAATATTGGGCCAGAGCAGTGGCGCAGCTATAAGGCATTTACCTTGCATGCCGCTGACCTAGGAAGGACCTGGGTTTGATCCCCCGGTGTCCCATATGGTCCCCCAAGCCAGGAGCGATTTCTGAGTGCATAGCCAGGAGTAACCCCTGAGTGTCACAGGATGTGGCCCAGACCCCCCCCCCAATGGCCTGCAAACACATCTTTGTCAGGGCCAGAGAAATCGTACAAAAGATAAGGCACTTCCCTTGCATTTAACCAATCCAGGTTGGATCCCTGGCACCCCATTGGTCCTTAGAACACCCACTAGAAGTCATCCCTATGTACAGAGCAATGATAAAGCCCTGAGCACCACAGCTTTGGTCCAAAAACCAAAGTCCCCCCAAAAATGAATTTTTGGGTTTGACCCCAAAAAAATGATGTGCTCGTATGAAATCATGAGATCTTCCAGGAACATCATGGAATGTAGAAAGAGTCTCAAGAGATGGGATCTCTGGCCTAACCTGTCTAACCCTTGGTCTGGGGTGGGGTGGGGGATGAATACTTGCTTCGCTGCATCAAAGAGACATAATGTCTTTTCTTTTTCTGTTTTTTTTTTATTACAAACATGACTGTAGTTGGGATCCAGTCACAAAAAGAACACCCCTCCCTTCACCAATGCCCCCATCTCCCTCCTCCCACAGCCCCTGTCTGTATTCGAGACAGGCATTCTACTTCTCTCACTCATTAACATTGTCATGGGAGTTGTTATTGTATTATTTCTCTAACTGCACTCACCCTCCTTTGAGGTGAGTTTCAAATCGTGAGCCAGTCCTTCCGACCCTCATCTCTGGGCATTATTACAATGATGTCTTTAATTTTTCTTAAAACCCATAGATAAGAGAGACTATTATGTTTCTATCTCTCTCCCTCTGACTTATTTCATTCAGCATAATAGTTTCCATGTCTATCCATGTCTAGGAAAATTTCATGACTGATGGCTGCATAATACTCCACTGTGTATATGTACCACAGTTTCTTTAGCCATTCATCTGTTGAAGGACATCTTGCATGTTTCCAGAGTCTAGCTATTGTAAATAGTATTGCAATGAATATATGTGTGAGGAAGGGATTTTTGTATTGTATTTTTGTGTTCCTAGGGTATATCCCTAGGAGTGGTATAGATGGATTGTATGGGAGCTCAATTTCCAGTTTTTTGAGGAATCTCCATATTGTTTTCCATAAAGGCTGGACTAGACGGCATTCCCATCAGCAATAAATGAGAGTTCCTTTCTCCCCACATCCCTGCCAGCATTTATTGTTTTTTTACCTCATCGTTGTTTTGATTTGCATCTTCCTGATAATTAGTGATGTGGAACATTTTTTTTCATGTGCCCTTTGGTCATTTGTATTTCTTCTTTGAGAAATTGTCTGTTCATTTCTTCTCCCCACTTTTGATGGGGTTAGATTTTTTTTTCTTGTTAAGTTCTGTCAGTAACTTGTATATCTTAGATATTAGCCCCTTGTCTGATGGGTATTGGATAAATAGTTTCTCCCATTCTGTGGGTTAATTTTGTATCTTAGGTACTATTTCCTTTGAGATGCAGAATTATATCAGGTTAATATATTCCCATTTGTTAATCTCTGCTTCCACTTGTTTGGAGGGTGCTGTTTCTGCCTTGAAGATGCCTTTAGTCTCAATGTCATAGAGTGTTTTACCTACATATTGTTCAGTATACCTTATGGTTTTCAGTCTGATATTTAGGTCTTTAATCCTTTTGGATTTGACCTTTGTGCATGGTGTTAGATGAAAATCTGAGTCACTTTTTTTGCTAGTGGCTGACCAGTTGCCAATACCACTTGTTGAAGAGGCTTTCCTGTTCCATTTTGCATTTATTGCCCCTTTATCAAAGATTAATTAATTGTATGTCTGGGAACATTTTCTGAATACTCAAGTCTATTCCACTGATCTGAGGGTCTGTCTTTAGTCCAATACCAAGCTGTTTTAATTACTATAGCATTGTAATACAATTTAAAGTTGGGAAAAGTGATGCCTCCCATACTCCTTTTTCCCAAAGGTTGCTCTAGCTATTCATGGGTGTTTATTGTTCCAAATGAATTTCAGGAGTGTTTGATCCACTTCCTTGAAGAATGTCATTGGTATCCTGAGAGGAATTGCATTAAATCTGTACAATGCTTTGGGGAGTATTGACATTTTAATGATATTAATCTGGGATAGAATGTCTTAATAAGAAAAGGAACTTGGGATCTAAGCGATAGCACAGTGGGTAGGACATTTGTCTTGGATGCAGCTGACCCAGAATGAACCAGGGTTCAATCTTTGGTATCCCATATGGTCCCCTGAGCTCACCAGGAGCGATTCCTGAGTACAGAGCCAGAAATAACCCTTCAGCACTGCTCATACTCCTGCTGGGTATGGCCCTAAAACAAAAACAAAAAAGAAAAGGAACTTGTACCTTTTGTGTCCGCCACATTTTTTGTTTTGTTTTTAGGTCTCACCTCCTAGCATTGTACGCAGGCATCACCCTGGGTCAGTTCAGGGGACTATATGTGATACCAGGGATTCAACAGGATTGGCCAAATGAAAGACCAAAAGTTCTATCTGCTGTACTATCACTGGCTCCAGGAGGCACAGGTTTAAGCTGTCTCATTTCTATCTGGCTCACAAAAGGTTATCACAGACAGCACGGAGAATCAATGGAAGAGTTGCCCATTAGAAGTGAAAAAATATTTATTTACCAAATACTTGGTTTTGTCATGTGCCAATCATCTTGCCAAATGTTTCACACAGGCAACTCCCTTTACCCGGTGTAGTGGCCTGTGAGTCAGTGTTGTCATTATCCTCATTTTAGAGAGGAGGCTAGAACAGAGAGGTCAGATAACTTGCCAGAGGCTGCACAGCTGGAAAGGCACAGAGCTGGTTCTAGCACAGCCTGATTTGGGGCCCATTGCAGGAGTAGATATCAGAAACAATAGATATTACCAGACTAAGAACTTTAATATACAAAGTCTATACATTCTCTCGCATCTGTCTTCTATTGTGTTTTTATAAAGTGTTTATTTTATTACTTTACTTAAACATCCTGGTTTACAAAGTTGTTCAAAATGGCATTCAATGGTCCAACACCAATCCCACCACCAGTGTAATTCCCTCCACCACTGTCTCCACTTTTTTACCCACCCTCCAGGGCCCCACCCTCTTGGTAGGCACAAAATAATTTACTTTAGTTGCTTATTACAATGAAGTTGTAATGAAATTCCCCCCTCAAAAAAAAAAAAAAAAACCTTGAATTTAAAAAAATCTGTTAAAATTGGTATACCTCAGGGCTGGAGAGAAAGCATGGAGGTAGGGCATTTGCCTTTCATGCAGAAGGTCATTGGTTCAAATCCCAAGTGGCCCCCGAGCCTGCCAGGAGCGATTCCTGAGTGTAGAGCCAGGAGTAACCCCTGAGCGCTGCCAGATATGATCCAAAAGCCAAAAAAAAAAAAAAATTGTTATACCTCAAGAAAAAAAAGTTCTGCTCCATGTCCTGCTCCACCAGGTTATGTGGCATCTCTGGGTTGCATCTTATAGTCCTTTACAGGATGTAGCTGGTGTTTCTGAGGGTATCCTACAGCCTGTGTCCTGCAGATCTAATATCTGTTCAGATTATGGCTCTTTCTCCCAGTTGTCTGATGGCCTCCTCCCTGCCCTGCCTCCCAAGAGTGGATAGGAGAAGTGACATTGTGGATTTGGGCACCAGTAGAAGGCCCTGAGTCTAAAGTAGGTACCAAGGGGGTGGAAGTGATAGTACAGTGGTAGGGCATTTGCTTTGCAACTACCAACTCAAGACCAACCTGGGTTTGATCCCTAGCATCCCATATGCTCCCCCGAGCCTGCCAGGAGCGATTTCTGAATGCAGATCCAGGAGTAACCCCTGAGCACTGCCTGGGTATGGCCACAAAACCTAAATAAATAAATAAATAAATAATAAAGTAGGGGCCAGAGTTTCTAGAAAGAGAAATCGGGGAGACCTGCTGACTTGAGGATCTGGAGCTTCTTTCTTGCTTGTGAACCTGAGTCTCACCCTAGGCACTCAAGGGCGAGTCCAGGCCAGCGGGGGGAATGGCAGGGAAGTGCCCATTGCCCAAGTGAGTGTAATCTTTCCAGGGCACGAGCCGGCCACTCAGACTGTGACTACGGACGCCTCTTAAGCAATGGTCAGGAAGTGAGTCAGGCCTCAAGCGCTGCTGACATGGACACCTTCAGGCCTCAGCTGGGCCTTGGTTGATTCAACAGCTGGTGGCCTTAGAAGGACAGTGGCATGTCGTGAGTGTCAGGCCTGGAATGGGCAGCTGCCAATGGGAGGAGGGTGGTCCCAGAGGAGGTACTGAGTACTCCTCTTCTGCTGTCACTCCTCCAGGAACACAAAGTCAGTTAGCCTGTTAACACGGATGAAGCCTGGGGCTGAAATGATAGTACAGTGGTTAAGGTATTTGCCTTGCACGCAGCCAATACAGGATGGACCCCGGTTTGAATTCCGGCATCCCCTATGGTCCCCCGAGCCTGCCAGGAATGACTTCTGAGCAGAGAGCCAGGAGTAACCCCTGAGTGCCACCAGGTGTGACCCAAAAACAACAACAAAAAACTGGCAATGAAGCCTGTATGTATGTACATGTATGTGTGTTCTAATGTGAATTTCCATTCTGGCTCACGCCTGTATGACCCCAGGCAAAGTTCCTTCCTCTCTCAGGAGGAGTTTCAGTGTCCTGCTTGTAAAATAGAAACTCGACTAAAGCATCCAAAGCATGGCATGTACTTAAAGAGCTTTGGGAATGCATCACTCCCGTGCAGGGTGACAACAGTCCATGAGCTGGTCCCTAAGTGCCTTCCAGGAACAGCCCATGGGGACTGAGTTGGAGTTATTACACAGCAGGGGGAGGAAGAATGTGCAGTCCTGGCCTCGTGATTTGCCTCAGGAAGAGGATGTTAGAGAGGACTGGAAGGTTGGAGCGTGTTGGGGCTAGGTGGGTGGTTTAGGAAGCAGGTTTGGGTCTGATTTCAAGTGAAGCTATTTGGAAAGGGAGAGACTGCTTTGATCTGCTCTCTTACTGGAAGAAAGAAAGAAAGGAAGAAAGAAAGAAAGAAAGGAAGGAAGGAAGGAAGGAAGGAAGGAAGGAAGGAAGGAAGGAAGGAAGGAAGGAAGGAAGGAAGGAAGGAAGGAAGGAAGGAAGGAAGGAAGGAAGAAAGGAAGGAAGGAAGGAAGGAAGGAAGGAAGGAAGGAAGGAAGAAAGAAAGAAAGAAAGAAAGAAAGAAAGAAAGAAAGAAAGAAAGAAAGAAAGAAAGAAAGAAAGAAAGAAAGAAAGAAAGAAAGAAAGAAAGAAAGAAAGAAAGAAAGAAAGAAAGAAAAGAAAGGAAAGAGAGAGAAAGAAAGAAAGAAAGAAAGAAATAAAGAAAGAAAGAAAGAAAGAAAGAAAGAAAGAAAGAAAGAAAGAAAGAAAAGAAAGGAAAGAAAGAAAGAAGAAAGAGAAAGAAAGAGAGAGAGAGAAAGAGAAGGAAGGAAAAGAAAGGAGAGAAGGAAGGAAAGAAAAGAAGGAAAGAAAAACGAAGCCTTGGGGGGGCTGGAACTACAAACACAAGAACAAACACACACACACACACATACACACACACACATTTGTTCCATTACCCAATGGGCAATATTTGGGCACTTTGTGGTTTAACCCCTAAACATCCTGTGTTTCAAACACAATTACACATTTGTCAGCTTTTTTTGGGTTTGTATTTGGGGCCCACCCAGCAGCTCAGAGGTTACTCTTGGCTCTATACTCAGAAATTTCCCCTGGCAGTCTCAGGGGACCATATGGGATGCCCAGATTTGAACCACCGTCCTTCTGCATGCAAGGCAAATGCCCTACCTCCATGCTATCTCTCCTGCCCAGATTTTCAGCTTTTGGCTCATCTCTTATGGTCATAGATGGTCTTGTCTTGTTTGAGAGGACCATAGTGAAATTCAGAGATAAAGCAATTGCAAGGGGCGTCCCCTAGGCCCTGGCAACTCTGCTATGCCAGGGTTGCTTTGCTGTTGTTGGTCCATGGCAGAGAAGCAGAATCCAAAGCTTGGTGCGGAGAAACATGTCCAGGTGGTTGATGTGGGCTCCTCAAATCTGTGCCACCGACAGGTGCTGGAGCAGTGGTAGCACCGGCCTTGAGCTGAGGGTGGGCCTGAATAAGGTGTGGATTGGGCCTGGCTTCTTACAAATCAAGGCAAAAACTAGGTGTTAGGATTGGAGTAAGAGTTTAAGGTAAGGGTTTTACTTAGAGTTTTAGGTAAGGGTTAGGGTTATAAAAGTGAGGATTTGGTCTGGAGCAATAGCGCTTTGAGTAGTGGGTATGGAACTAGCCTTGCATGTGCCTAACCCTGGTTCAATCCTTGGCATCCCATCGTATACTCTGAGCCTGCCAGAAATATCTTCTGAGTGCAGAGTCAGGAACAATCCCTGAACATCACAGGATGTTGTCAAAAGAGAGGGGGGAAAAAGAGGAGTTGGGCCAGAGAGATAGCACAGCATTAGAGTGTTTAACTTGCATGCAGCCAGTCTAGAAGGGATGGTACAAATCCCAGCGTCCCATATGGTCCCCCATGCCTGCCAGGAGCGATTTCTGAGCGGAGCCAGGAGTAACCCCTGAGAGCCACTGGGTGTGACACAGAACCAATAAAATAAAATAAATAAACACAATAATGTAATAAATGGTGAGTGGTTATGGTAGTGTTAAGGGTTAGATTAAGATTAGAGTTGAGGGGCCGGGCGGTGGCGCTAAAGGTAAGGTGCCTGCCTTGCCTGCGCTAGCCTTGGACGGACCGCGGTTCGATCCCCCGGTGTCCCATATGGTCCCCCAAGCCAGGAGCAACGTCTGAGCACATAACCAGGAGTAACCCCTGAGCATTACCGGGTGTGGCCCAAAAATCAAAAAAAAAAAAAAAAAAAGATTAGAGTTGAATGTTAGGGTTAAAGTTTAGGGTTAAGGGTTAGGTTAGGGTTTAGGGTTAGCTTAATGTTAGGCTTAAGGTAGAGTTAGGGTTAAAGTTTAGATAGGGTTAGAGTTGGAGCTAAGGGTTAAGATTAAATTTGGGGTAGTTATAAGGAAGAGTTAGTTTTAATTTATGGTGGGATTCAAGCTAGTCTTGGGTGTTGTTATTGTTTGGGCTAGAATTAGGATAATGTTAAATTCAGGTTAGTGTGGGCTGTTCAGTAAGGTTAGAATGAGTTAAGGCAGACTGCATTTTCCTCTCTTTAATTCTGGTTAATTTTGGTATTTGGGTTAGGTTTTTTGTTTGTTTTGTTTGTTTTTGGGCCATACCCGATGATGGCATATGGGATGCCTAGGATTGATCCCAGGTCTGTCTTGGGTCAGCCGTGTGCAAGGCAAATGCCCTATTGCTGTGCTATCTCTCTGTCCCCTAGGTTAGTATTTTTGACTCAGGGAGCTTTAAATTTGGGTTAGAGTTTGGACTGAAGTTAAGGTTAGTTTTATGAAAAGGTTAGGATTGGGGTTATGGAAGAATTAGGTTGTTAGATTTAGGGTTAAATTTGAGTTGGTTTTGATTCAGGATAGAATTGGAGTTAGTGATGAGGTTAGGGTTAGAGTTATGATAGGGTTAGGGTTAGAGTTAATGTGAGGTCAGGGTTAGGACTAAGGTTAGGGTAGTTAATGTTAATTTACTAGTTTAGTATTACTAGTATAAAGGTTAAAGTCGGGGTTAGGACTGAGGTTTGAGTACTTAGGGTTAGTGTTGGTTATTTATACAGGGTTTGAGTTACTGGGGGCTGCTTGCCTCAAGACCTTCCTATGCTTGCTTGCTTGCTTGCTTCCTTCCTTCCTTCCATCCTTTTTTCCATTTTCTTTCTTTCTTTCTTTCTTTCTTTCTTTCTTTCTTTCTTTCTTTCTTTCTTTCTTTCTTTCTTTCTTTCTTTCTTTCTTTCTTTCTTTCTTTCTTTCTTTCTTTCTTTCTTTCTTTCTTTCTTTCTTTTTCTTTCTTTCTTTCCTTCTTTCCTTCTTTCTTTCTTTCTTTCTTTCTTTCTTTCTTTCTTTCTTTCTTTCTTTCTTTCTTTCTCTCTCTCTCTCTCTCTCTCCCTCCCTCCCTCCCTCCCTCCCTCCCTCCCTCCCTCCCTCCCTCTCGCTCTCTCTCTCTCTCTCTCTCTCTCTCTCTCTTTCTTTCTTTCTTTCTTTCTTTCTTTCTTTCTTTCTTTCTTTCTTTCTTTCTTTCTTTCTTTCTCTCTTTCTCTTTCTTTTTTTTGGTGGGAGAGCATACCAGGGGTGCTCAAGGATGACTCCTGGCTCTGAACTCAGGAATCACACTCTTGAAAGGGCTCAGGGGACCATCTGGGATGTCAGGGATTAAATTTAGGTCATTTGCATACAAGGCAAGCATACTACCTGTGTTATCATTCCAGCCAGACCCACATTTTTCTGAGAAGTCTCTTTCACAGGTGATTTGTCAGGAAGCCAAAAATCTTATCTTAGGCCCTGCCTTAGGCCTTATCCCAGACAGGAAAAGTGCAAAGTCAACACTTGGACCACAGAAACAGTGGAGTGCAAGAGCCTCTGTGTGGCCTGACTTTGCCTGGCGCCCCACCGCATCCTTGGCTGTCAGTTTCCCGCCCTACAATCAATGAACAATGACTCCAACACCAGTGACTGTGGAAGGGCTGGGACCGTGCAGGAAAGACAGGAGTTTATCAGGGCCAACTGATCATTAGGAACAACAGGCAGTGGAGACACCAGTGCTATCAGCTTGGACCTTATCTAATGGCTTATCCTGGCCGGTTTCATCTGGATTGGCCACAGGGGATCATTGGTCACTCCCCTTAGGTGCCAGGAAGAAGCTAAGATGGAAATAGGACAGGAAGGACACAGTTCTCATAGGTGAAGAAAAGGAAGGAAGGGCCAGCACATAGACATTTGGACAAAAGGGACTGGGTAGAGGGTGTCAGTTGTTATCTTCCAAGTGCTAGTCCCACTTATTGGGGGGGGGTTGTTTTGTTTGGGGGCCACAGTAGCGACACTCAGGGGTTACTCCTAGTTCTGCACTCAGGAATCACTCCTGGAGGGACACAAGGAACCATATGGGATGCCAAGGATCAAACCTGGGTCATCCATGTGCAAGGCAAGTAAGTGCCCTACCTGCTGTACTATAGCTTCGGCCCATCTTGCCATTGGGAGTCACTCTCCGTCTCTCTCCGGCCCCCCACTCGCAGGTTCTGTGCCCCTTGCCGTGCCATGTCTGGGATGTCTCTCAGCCCTCCATTTCAGGGGGCACCTAACTGCCTGGTCTAAAAGCTTCAGTCCTTCAGAGGCGGCTGCACCCCTCAACATCTCTCTCCAATTGCTCTGTGAGCCTGGCGCTAGTTAGCAAAAACCGCATAAGCAGAGCATCCCTCCGAATCCTGAAATCTCAGGGAGCCCCTCACCTGTCTGAACTTGGTTGTCTCCCCATCTCTGGCACTGCAGGGCTCAGCGCTCCCCGCCCTCCGCCTTGGCGCCCCCTGGTGGACAGTCACGGTAGAGCCAGCCAAGCCAGAGAAGCTGTTTTCTCCCCAGTTTTTGGGCACTCTGGGGGCAATCTCCCGGGGCAGGCAGAACCCCCACTTCGCCCCTGCACACAGCCGGGTTCCCCACGGCACCTTATTCCACGCCCCCCCCCCAGGCAGGACCACCCCATTCCCGCTGTCTAGCAGGCCATTCAAGCAGGGTCAGTCCCAGGTGCAAGATTATGTATGACCTGGCCAGGCCTGGCAATAGCAACAGCAGAAGATAGATCAGCTCAGAGTTGCAGAGCTGGGTGAGGCACAGAGGAATACTAGGGGGAACAGGCAGCTGTAGGGTGGATCTCGGGGTTCAGAGTATCCTCCTAGTGTCTCTCAGTCCACTGCCCCTGGATAAAGCTGACGCCAGCAGTTGGACAGGGTTGGCCCTCAGGCCTTGCCTTTCCTGCTCACCAGTGGCGTCTGTGTGCCCTGGCCACCTGGACCCTTGGGCACTGTGCTCTGGAATGCCAGCCCTCTGCTTTACCAAGGGCCCCATAGCCCTTTGTTCCCCCATCCCCACTCTGCCTCCTGCACCCCTCTCACTGCTCATTGTCAGCTTACTTCCAATCAGCACCTTGTCCTTTACCCCTGCCCGCACCTACTCAGCAAGAGTGTGCAAAGCTTTCATTCATTCAGTCTAATTTTTCAGCCTCAGAGCAAGATGATGGATCTGTGGGCAACTGTCCTGGCCTTTGAACTGGGTCCTTAAGAATCTCAGACCTTAGTGAGGGAAGCAGAGATTAAAAAACAACAACAACATAGGCCGGAGCAATAGCACAGTGGTAAGGCATTTGCCTTGCACATGGCCAATACAGGACAGACCCTGGTTCGAATCCCAACATCCCATATGGTCCCTGGAGGCTGCCAAGAGTGACTTCTAAGCACAGAGCCAGGAGTAACCCCTGAGTGCCGAAGGGTGTGACCAACCCCCTCAAAACAAAACAAACAACAACATCAGGGACTGGAGTGACAGGACAGCAGGTAGGGCATTTGCCCTGGCATCCCACATGGTCCACCAAGACCCCTCGGGAATGATCACTGAGCTCAGAGCTAGGAGTAATAGGAGTATTGCCGGGTGTGGTCCAAGAAACAAACAAACAAAATGCCAGAGATAGTGCAGGGGTTAGTTAAGACATTTGCCTCGCACTCAGTTGACCTAATTTGATTCCCAATTAGGACCCCCAAGCATTGCCAGGTGTGGCCCTCTAAAATGTTGGAGGAATTGATAATTATTTTATTATTTTTTTTATTTTGGGCCACACCCGGTGACGTTCAGGGTTTACTCCTGGCTCTGTGCTCAGAAATCAGTCCTGACTTGGGGGATCATATGGGACACCGGAGGATCAAACCGAGGTCTGTCCTAGGTTAGCGCATGCAAGGCAAATGCCTTACTGCTGCGCCACTGCTCCGGCCCTCAAGGGATTGATAATTCTGGTAGAAGTGATAGCATGTTCAGAGCTGCTCTCACCTTTTCTATTTAGGATCTCAGTCTTTCCCACCACCCAGTGGAGAAGGTCCCAATTCCCAGTTTATAGATATCCCAGTGAAAACCGAGGCCCTTGGAGACAAGGACTGACTGCAAGTGAGTGTGGAGACGGGATCAGAAGACATTGCACCGTGTGTGTGTGTGTGTGTGTGTGTGTGTGTGTGTGTGTGTGTGTGAGAGAGAGAGAGAGAGAGAGAGAGAGAGAGAGAGAGAGAGAGAGAGAGAGAGAGAGAGAGAGAACCCCAGGCTTCCCACAGTAAAATGTCCAGATCTGAGCACCCTGCTCAAAGCCTTCATGCCCCTGCCTGTGCCATCCTTCCCAGAGACCATCACTGCCCTCCAGTAGACGTGTTACTCCCATGGGTGCTCTTGCCATGTACTATGTATGTCTTCAGCAGTTCTGCAATTCTCCTTCCACCCATGAGCCTTGCTGAGACAGACCACTCCAGCTTAGAGAGGGCTTAGTTCACTCCAGCTCAGTGAGGGCTCCCAGTGACCTTTGAGACCAGAAGTCTTTGTTGGATAGCAGGTTCTTTAGGGCAGTGCAATATCCTTGGTTTCATCCACTAGATGCCAATCACTTAATCCCTGCCCATTTTGGGTGATAACCAAAAATGTGTCCAGATGGTGCCATTTGTTTCTGGGACACAGTCAGACTCGGTGTGTGGGAAGAGGCAGGGCAGAGGCTAAGTTACTCTTCTTCGTTTCTTTTCACTGTTTTAAAACCTGGTGTATGAGTGGATTATAGTTTATTTTCCAATTCTCCTATAATGGACTCGAAGATTGTATTATTCTCTTCTTCTGCTACTATGGTAGAACTTTGGGGGTGAAAAGCTGCAACACATATTTCTTTGAGCCCATCTGGATTCAAATATTTTTCAAAAATGTTTTCTTTTTACCAGTGAGCGACACAAAGTAAAAGTGGTTCCCCTCCCCTTTCTATCCTGCCAAACTGCTTCCAGTGATTCAAGTCTTACAAAATTAAGTCAAATTCACTAACTTTTTCCTGGATGTTTCTGAGTCTATTGTTTTGTTTTGTTTTGAGGCCACACCTGGCAGTGCTCAGGGCTTACCCTTGGCTCCCTGTTCAGGAATCAGGGCTGGAAGTGCTGAGAGACCATAATTGGGTGCTGGGGATTAAACTCAGGTCAGCTGCATTCAAAGCAAGCACCCTCCCTGCTGTGCTGTCTCCAGCCCCAGTTTTTTTTTTAATTAACAAATATTAAAAGCCCTTCTCCATTTAAATATTTTATTTTTCTAAGGTTGTGACTAAAAGAGAAAAGGAGCTGTCTAAGTTACTCCCAGACTCTTACTGACATAGATGACTGAATTAAATGCATTTATTTTTATGTATTTATAAATTTTATGTATTTAAAATTGTATTTATTGATTATATTTATTAGATGTAATAAATTTATAGGTATTTTCTAGGAGTTACCTCCCAATCTGTCAATGGTTATGAGCTTTAGGTAGTGGGCTAATGAATGTTACCTTGCTACATTAACATTTTCTTTCAACAGTTTTTGTTTTGGTTTTTGTTTGTTTGTTTTGGCCACACCCGGTGATGCTCAGGGATTACTCCTGGCTATGCGCTCAGAAATCGCTCCTAGTTTGGGGGACCATATGGGACGCCAGGGGATCGAACTGTGGTCCATCCTAGGCTAGCACCGTTAAGGCAGACACCTTATTGCTCTGTATCACCGCTCCGGCCCCACAGTCTATGTTTTTTAAGGGGGGTGGGTTTGAGTCACACCTCATGGTGTTCAGGAGTGACCCTCAGCAGTTCAGTTGGAAAAAGTCACATGGCGCATGCTCTGACACTAGGAAGCTTGTGCAAATTTCAGGAATGCCAGGAGTGACACTGGCTGGACCAGAGAGGCAGAGGAGAGCCTGGTGACAGGGGGCGTTTCTTAATCACCTGCCAGGGTGTGGCGCACACAGGGAGGGACAGGCATGCTCCTCTAGTACTTTGTCAGCTGCCGAGCTGAGATGTCACAGCTCGGTCCCAGCATTGCTGTGGGTGTGGGTCTGGACAGGGCCCTCCAGTCAGCTCTGCCATCTGCCATCATCCGAGTGGCCGGTGGACACAGGCCCTTGGGTAATGGTGACAGATGACAACCTCGCAACTGGAAACAGATGGAGATGTTTGTCCCTGCACATGGACCAGCTGATTAGGTCAAGGTAACACTGGGGAGGAGACTCCCACAACTCCCATGAAAATGATCTCACTGTCAGCCAGTTCCAGGATGGGGGTTCCACAGGGCATTGGACCCACAAACGGCCACTGGTACCAGGTGCCCAGGCTTTGTTCTAAGGATGCCAGTGATTACTTACAATGGTCTCCTCCAGTCAAAATGTCAAGTCCGGGGTCCAGAATGATAGCACAGAGGTAGGGTATTTTGCCTTGCACATAGCTGGACATGGGATTGAACCCCAGCATCCCATATGGGCCCAAGTCTGCCAGGAGTGATTTCTGAGCTAAGAGCCAGGAGTAACCCCTAAAGTGTGGCCCCAAAACGAACCAAATCAAAATAAATGTCAATTCCTGATCGTGTTTCTGAGGTCTGAACAATATTTGTGGAATGATTTCCAATTCCCTCTTCTCCATAGTATCCCTTTAAAGTGGCATATGGGGTTGGAGATTTATGGTTTTGGGACCATACCCAATGGCACTCAGGGGTTCTCCTGGCTCCGTACTCAGCAATTGCTCCTGGCAGGGTTGGGGAGCATATGGGATGCTGGGGATCAAATCTGGGTTCATCCAATGTCGTCTGCGTGCAAGGTAAATGCCCTACCGCTGTACTATCATTCCGGCCCTGGGGTTGGAGATTTAGTACAGTGAATCGGGCACCAAGTACAGTTCCCCGAATCCTGTCAGGACAGATTCCTGAGCACAGACCAGGGCCTCCCCCAACCACCCACCACCACCTCAAAGTGGTAGATGGATGAAGAAACTGGGAATTATTTGGATCAGAGTTTCTATTGCCTTCAATAATCTCTTGAGCCTTGTTTTCATTAATTTTTGTTTGTTTGGGGGCCTGGCTCTTCACTCAGAAATCACTCCTGATAGGCTCAGGGGACTATATGGGATGCCGGAAATCAAACCCAAGTTCATCCTGGGTCAGCTGCATGCAAGACAATTGCCCGACTGCTCTGGCCATCATTAACTTAATTTCTATGCTTCCGAGGCAGTGAAAGGATTAGAACCCAATTCCCCTATCACTTGTCTCTTCTTCAACAGCAAATTCTCCCCACCCTCCAAACACCCTGCTTTAGGGCAGATAATCTGTTCAAATATTTGCTTTCTTTAGATCATCTTTGCTTCTGAGGATTATGAAAACAGGAAGCAGAGGACAAGATGATTTGTAAGAATTTAAAAGACGCCAGTGGCTGACTCAGTCGTGAAGGACTGGACATCTGCTGTGCCCTGGATGACGGGGACATGCAATGCAGTAAGCCAGCTTGTGCCATCAATGATATACAGCCTGGAGTTAACTCATCAAGCCAAGTATGCCCAGAATTTTACTCATCCGGTCCTGACAGCCAGACCTCTTCAGGTAGGCTCACAGAAATGAAGGCCCATCTCCAAGAATCTGAGCTCAGACCAAAGACTGGACCCAGAGCCTGTGCTTTTCCCCTTGAGCAGGCAACGACCTGTGTTATCAGCATCACCACGAGCTATGTAGAGGGACATGGGAGCACCTGGATGAGACCAACAGGCTTGGGGATGGTCAGGGGAGATTTAGCATGAAGGGGTTCAAAGCAGAGAAGGCAGAGGGGGAAGTCACAAACAGGAGGAAGAGAGAGAAGAGTCCCTGGGGGGCACTTGCAGAGGGACAGAGCCATAGAGAACAGCAGAGAAACTACAGTGGAAAGGGTAGGGGAAGAACTGGGGGGACTTTCTTTTTTTGTGTTTTTGTTTTTGGGTCACACCCGTTGGCATTCAAGGGTCACTCCTGGCTCTGTGCTCAGAAATTACCCCTGGCAGGGGGACCATACGGGATGCCAGGATTCGAACCATCATTAACCCTGGATCAGCTGCATGCAAGGCAAACATGGTGCTATTTCTCCAGCCCATCGGGGGACATTTCTGTTCTAGAGCAGGGAAGCTGGGTGGGATGTGCCAGGAGAGACAAAGCATTAAGTAGTCAGCTATGGCTGCCAGGGGCACCAGACCCCTTTTGATTGTCTCCTTTGGAGCAAGTGGCAGCCAGCAGGTCCCTAGGAAAATATGAGGGTGAATTTGTGTATGTGCGTGTGTGACTTTTTTTTTTTTTCAACAACTGATGCAGGTCTGATGTCAATGCTAAAAAGCTCTAGCGCTTGGAGTTGATCTTTGATGTTGATCTGCGGAAGTTCCATTGATTTTGCTGCTGTGAGATGTGTATAAATATCTGAGGAAGGGTGTCAATGGTGTAACGAATGGGGTCAAAACTGCAGTTTTTGAGGGGAGGCACACACACAAGCAGTGGCCAGGGCTTATTTCTTAAAGAAGACAGCTTCAGTGTCCATGGTCAACTGAAAGAGAGATGAACAGTGGCTGACCTGGGGTCAATCCCCGGCATCCCATGAGCCCCGCCAGGAGTGATTACTGAGCACACAGCTAGGAGTAAGCCTTACACACCATAGTCTAAAAACAAGCAAGCAAAAAAGACCATCAGTATCGTGTGTGTGAGTGTGTGTGTGTGTGTGTGTGTGTTAGTGCTAAGGATGAAACCCAGGGTCTCACACATGGCAGAGCAAGTGTTCTACCACTGAGCTGCACCTGGCACCATTCTTTGGGTGGGGACAATACTTTCCAAACTTTTGGGGGCCACACCTGGTGATGCTTAGGGGTTACTCCTGGCTATATGTTCAAAAAGCTCCTGGCTTAGGGGACCATATGGGACGCCGGGGAATTGATCTGTGATCCGTCCTGGGTCAGCCGTATGCAAGGCAAATGCCCTACCACTGTGCTATCTCTCTAGCTCAATCATTGTGATTTATAAAAGTTTTTCATAGTTGAGTTCCAGGACCCATCCCATCACCAGTGTCCACTTCCTCCCACCAATGTTCCTCAAGAGCATCCCATACCATTACCCCTGCCCCCCCAAAAGTCATTTTAATAGGCCAATTTTAAATTTAGATAGTTAAACTTTATATCTCATTATTTCATTGTTGACTTTCACTTGGATATTTGGTTCTGGCATTTTTACACCACCAATGCACCTGAGATCACTTGGCCCTGGTCCGCATCCTTTGATATTTGTGTTTCTTTTCTTATACTAAATTTCTTTCCTTCCCCTCTGGAAACAACAGTGTTCGAGACAACTCCCACTTAAACAACTGCATTCCTTCGTTCCATGTTTATTCTAAACACCACATATATGCGATTATCATTCTGTATTTAACCTTCTTCTGACACTTCATTTAACAGAGTATCTTCCAGTTCCATCCATGTTGCATGACTGCATCATTCCTCACAACTATGTAGGATCCCATTGTATGTATTTTTTTTCTTTTTGGTTTTTGGGTCACACCCCGCGGCACTCAGGGGTTACTCCTGGCTCTATGCTCAGACATCACCCCTGGCAGGCATGGGGGACCACATGGGATGCCAGGATTCGAACCACCGTCCTTCTGCATGCAAGGCAAATGCCCTACCTCTAGCTACCTCTTCGGCCCACCATTGTATGCATTTTTTTTTTTTTTTTTTGGTTTTTGGGTCACACCCGGCACTGCTCAGGGGTTATTCCTGGCTCTACACTCAGAAATAGCCCCTGGCGGCCCAGAGAGATAACACAGTGGCTTTGCCTTGCAAGCAGCTGATCCAGGACCAAAGGTGGTTGGTTCGAATCCCGGTGTCCCATATGGTCCCCCGTGCCTGCCAGGAGCTACTTCTGAGCAGACAGCCAGGAGTAACCCCTGAGCGCCGCCGAGTGTGGCCCTCCAAAAAAAAAAAAAAAAAAAAAAAAGAAATAGCCCCTGGCAGGTACGAGGGACCACATGGGATGCCAGGATTCAAACCACCAACCTTCTGCATGAAAGGCAAACACCCTATCTCCAAGTTATCTCTCTGGCCCCCCATTATATGTATTTTATAAAACATTTCATCACTATAAATTACAAGGTTATGAATGATTAGGTTTCATGTGTACATTGTCCCAGCATCAATCCCTTCACCAGTGTCCACTTCACTCCCTAATGTCCCAGGGTCCCCTTCCACACCCTAGTCTGCCTCTATGGTGGGCACTCCCCGCTCTACCATCATCTTAGTGTTTCCTGACCTATGACATCACCCACTCCCACTCCCTTCCCTGAGTGGACTCTAACATCATCTTTTCCTGGTTCCCCATCATACCAGGCACTCACATGACCTTGAGCAGAACCTGAATGTCAGTCTGTGAGGCTCCAACTCCCAGCCATCTTTCCACTCGAACCTAAGAAAATCTTTAGAGAAAAATCCAGATCCCCCCCCCCCCCCGCCATTTTGATAACAAATAGCTGCTCAACAAGTCATTCAGCACCCCTCCTCCTCCCTTCTCAGAAGTGAAAGCCCTCGGTCCTGTGTCAGACTTTCCTCCACCCCAGTCATACCCATCTTTACATGAGCATCAGTACTTCCCCTATATGATTTAGTCATGTCTCACAAGCTAGTAGGCCTTGACCTTCAATCTTTATTTTTTTGTTGTTTTTTTGGCCACATTCAGCGATGATCAGGGGTCATTCCTGGCTCTGAGATCAGAAATCACTCTTGGCAGGCTCAGGGGACCATATGGGATGTCAGAGATTGAACCCGGGCCCATCTCTGGTTGGCTGCATGCAAGGCAAATTTCCTACCGCAGTGTTACCACTCTTTCAAGAAGGGCTGTGGTAGCCCCCAGGCTGAGAATGTTTGACTCTTTAGACCAGTGATTTTGGGGCCTATTTAGGACCACACCCATCAGTGCTTAAGGGATGTTCCTGGCTCCGCACTCAGGAATTAATCCTAGCAGGTTCAGGGACCATATGGGATCTATCATTCTGGCTTCTAGACCAGTTTTTTTTAATTAAAAACATTTTAATATTTTTTATTTTAGTAACTCTTGAATAATTTACATTTTATTTAATACTAACTTTTAAAAATACATTTTAAATTGAATCACTGTGAGATAACAGAGATTCTTTTTTTTTTTTTTTTTTTTTTTGTTTTTGGGCCATACCCATTTGATGCTCAGGAGTTACTCCTGGCTATGAGCTCAGAAATCGCTCCTGGCTTGGGGGGACCATATGGGACGCCAGGGGATAGAACCATGGTCCGTCCTATGCTAGCAAGGCAGACACCTTACCTCTAGCGCCACCTCCCCAGCCCCGATAACAGAGATTCTTGACCAGGGACAGTTGTGTCTCCCAGGGGAGACTGGCAGGGCCTGGAGATGCTGCCGCAGCAGTGCTTGGAGGAAGGGGGGGTCTATGTTGCTGTCAGCTGGTGTGCAGAAGGGGCAGCAGAGAACCTTGCACTTGACAGAACAGTTTCCACAACACTGTGTTACTTGCCTGAAAAGTTTAACTTACTGGGCCTACCGTATTTTCCGGCATATAAGACGACTTTTGAAACAAAAAAAAGTCAACCGAAAATCGGGGGTCGTCTTATATGCCGAGTATATCCCGAAAAATGTTTCAAGATGCCGCTAAATGAAAATTGTCTGAATATTGCCACAAAACGAATTTTCCAACTCGATCCTGCACCAATCACTGTCAGGCTGCTCAGGCACCTCTCTAACTCAGCCAATCCAAGCAGGCTTTTGATGCATGCAAATTATACAGTGTTTTGGACCCGAATCTACACTGTAAAAAGCATGCTCAGATTGGCCAGAGTCAGAGAGGAAGTCTATAACAGTATAACCTTTGAACCTTTGCTTATTGTGATTGGCTCACTGTGGTACATGAGCACAGGAACACATGCAGCACAGGAACGTTCTGTCTGATACAGCAAATATGGCCTAAACCTGTGTTTTAACTGCAAAATTAGGGGGTCATCTTATACACCGGCAAATATGGTACATGTCCAAACGGAAACATCCCCTTCCCAGTTCAGCTCTTTCTCCTGGGCCAGAAACAATGAAGCCCTTTTTGCTGGGGACAGAATCCGGTTTTGAAGCAGGGTGGAATTCTGCTGGCCAGAGGCTTAGCTGCTAGGAGCAGACCCTGTCTCACTAGAAAAGCTGGGCTCTAGCCCTGGCCAAACTGGCTCAGTCACCAAGGAGGCTGCCCTGCAAAGCTGAGGCCAATTAGGCTAAGTGGGGTCCCTGACACCACCCACAGCCACTCTGCCCTATGGGCCCAGGTGGCATCTCTAGCATATGGTCTTAAGTTTGCTCAAGAGCAGACAAGGATGTGAGGGCGACTTCTTACTAATACTCTCTTGTATACTTAGCATCTTTTTACTATAGGAATGTATTTTCTTTTTTTCTTTTTTCTTTCTTTTTTTTTTGGTTTTTGGGCCACACCCGGCAATGCTCAGGGGTTACTCCTGGCTGTCTGCTCAGAAATAGCTCCTGGCAGGCACGGGGGACCATATGGGACACCGGGATTCAAACCAACCACCTTTGATCCTGATCAGCTACTTGCAAAGCAAACACCGCTGTGCTCTCTCTCCAGGCCCTTTTTTTCTTTTTTTGGGGAATGTATTTTTTTTTTTTTTTTTTGGTTTTTGGGCCACACCCGGCAGTGCTCAGGGGTTACTCCTGGCTGTCTGCTCAGAAATAGCTCCTGGCAGGCTCAGGGGACCATATGGTACACCGGAATTCGAACCAACCACCTTTGGTCCTGGATCGGCTGCTTGCAAGGCAAACGCCGCTGTGCTATCTCTCCGGGCCCGGGAATGTATTTTCTATCTCAAAATTTTAAGAATTGTTGCAGGAAGTCTCTAAGATCTACCCAAACACCATGATTCCAGGAATTCATGGTTTCTTTGTTTGTTTGTTTTTGGGTCATACCCGGCAGCACTCAGGGATTACTCATGGCTCTATGCTCAGAAATCGCTCCTGGCAGGCTTGGGGGACCATATGGGATGTCAGAATTCGAACCACGGTCCTTCTGAAAGCAAGGCAAATGCCTTACCTCCATGCTATCTCTCTGGCCTGGGAATCCATGATTTTATGTAATCCCTTACCAAGTCCTGTGTCAGACAACACGGCTCATTTTTAATTACAATACACCTCCTAGGAGGTGTGACCTCTGCTAGATGCAGAGATGGGAGGAGGAAGGGAGAGAGAGAGGGAGAGAGAAGGGTGTAGCCTCCAACCACAGTGGATCATGTAAGGTGTTAGGAGTCAAGACCTGTAGTGGCCATGAGAAAGGTACCTTACCAGCTGTGTATACTCTGATTAATATATTTGTTTTTAATTTTTTTTTTTTTTGTTTTAGATATCTACATCTATCAGTGTTCAGGGTGGTGCTGGGGATTGAACCAAATTGGCCATGTGCAAAATAAACTCTTGCTCTGCTGTCCTATCTCTCTGATCCTCTTTAAAAAATTGTTGTTTGGAGGAGCTGGAGCAATACCACAGCAGATAAGGCATTTGCCTTGCATGCAGCAAATCCAGGTCCGATCCCTGGCATCCCATATGGTCCTCCGGGCCTGCCAGGAGTAATTTCTTTTTTCTTCTTGTTTTTTGGGTCACAACCGGAAGCGCTCAGGGGTTACTCCTGGCTCTACACTCAGAAATCGCTCCTGGCAGGCTCGGGGGACCATATGGAATGCCAGGATTCAGACCACCATCCTTCTGTACGCAAGGCAAACAAACGCTTTACCTCCATGCTATCTCTCCGGCCCCTGCCAGGAGTAACCTCTGGGCCCTGCTGGGTGTAGCCCAAAAACAAAAAGGTTTTGTTGTTGTTAATAACATATTAAAATTTGTTTTTGTTTTTTGTTTTTGAGTCACACCCGATAGCGCTCAGGAGTTACTCCTGGCTCTATGCTCAGAAATCACTCCTGGCAGGCTCAGGGGACCATATGGGATGCCGGGATTTGAACCACCGACCTTCTGCATGAAAGGCAAACATCTTACCTCCATGCTATCTCTCCGGCCCCAAATTTGCTTTATTAAGGTTACATATTTAAAGATTTTTTTCTTTGTGTGGTATCAAACTCAGGGCCTCAAACATGCAAGGAAAGTTCTACCACTGCTAAGCTACATGCCCTGTGCCTTACAAAAACTGTCCCATGTCAACTTAAAAAATTATAAGTTATTTACTCTATTTTTCAAAAAGCATAAAAATGGCCCAAAAGTGTCCTATCATCCCAGTGTCCGAGAGGTTGCTCGGACAAGCTTAGTGCTCCTCTAGGTTTTCTGTTTAATCAAGACCTTATTGACAGACATTTGGGCTACTTCCAACGTTCTGCTTCCACAAAGAACATGACACCAAATAACCTTTCACTTTTGAAATTTGTGAACTTGTGAGAACTCTACGTTCTGAGGAAGGAAAAAAACAGATATAAACATTAATATAAAAACACATGTAATATAAATATAGACATTAATATATAACAAGGGCATGATTACTTGCATATTGTTGGCCAAGTCCTTGCAAACTGTCAGCTTATATGAAGTGAGTTTGACCGGTGGAGACATGGAAACACTCATTGGCGAACATGCCGCTCATGTCAATTCTCTCTCCCTTGGGCCTTGAGTGTATCAACTAACCTAGCCTGGTAGTTTCCTCTGCTCGTCTCGGATTATACTGGAAGCATCTGACCAGAAAATATAATGTAGGCCAATTATAGCAACTGCAAATTTTGCAAAAACAATGATTATCTGCAGCAAAATCACACAAAAATGTGAATCTGGCAGACTAGACCAGAAACAGTAATGGGAACAGTGATTGTCAACAGATGATTAAAAAAATAAAATAAAAGGACAATGTGAATATTAAAACAATGAGGTCATCAAGAAAACGGAGGAAGACCCAAATATTCTGGCAAAACTTCCTGTGATTATAGGGCAGGGATGTAGCTTGAGGCAGACAGAGCACTTGTCTTGCATGTGGAAGGCTCCAGGTTCAATCCCTGGTACCACATACTCCTTAACTTACCCCCAGCACCTCTAGGAATGGTCCAGGGTTGCCAACACTGCCAGATGTGATCCTCACAACTAGGGAAAATACTAGTTGTTATAAATATTAAAGCAAAAGGACACTATGTAGGCCTCTTAAATCAGGGCTTTTACTTGGGAAGTAAAACTTTTGATTCAATCTGTTTACTATATTTGAATATATGAGCATCTTTTTGTGATTTTGAAAAAAATGAAAAAAAAAAAAAAAAAGCCCTCATCAAGCATTCTCTCTTCTGCAATCCTACCACTATGAAATTTAGGCTTCCAGGGTCAGAGTACAGCAGATGAGTTTGCATTGCACATGACCAGCCTGGGTTCCAACCCTAGCACCCCATATGGCCCTCCCAAGCTTCACTATGAGTAATCCATGAGCACAGACAGGGCTAGTAGTAACACCTAAGTATGCTATGACCCCAAAACAAATCAAAATTTTGTTGGTTGCCCTTTGGAGAAAATTCACTCTTTTAGGGAGTGGTTAATATTTATATTTTTAAATTTTAAAATAAACTCTTTAGTTGAATCACTGTGTTATGAAGAACATTCTTGATTGTTTCAGTTACACAATGACAACAGCCTTCACCAGTATGTTTCCTGTTCCCAATGTCCCCCATTTTCCTCCTGTTCTCCCCCCCTTGCCTGCCTCTGTGGCATTTTTCTTCTCTCTTCTGTTGTAACTCAATCCCCTTCAGCTAACAAGACCCTCCACTCTCAAAAGTCCAGTTTACCACTTGGCCACCCATATGTCATAGTCCTGATGCCTGGCAAGAAAGACATCTTCCCACAACTGTCTGTTCTTACAATGACTGGGGCTCCTTTTTCTTTAACCTGCAAGAAGCCCCTGAAAAACCTGTGCTGGGCTGACTGCCATACTGCCACGTCATTCCCAGCTGCCACCCTGGGAGCAAACAGCACAGGACAGGAGGCAGCTGACGCTTCCAAGAGCCTAGCTGGGGGTGGGGGTGGGGGTGGGGGCTTACAATGCACCCAGGGCACCTGTCAGCATTCTGATGCCCAGAAAGGAAATGTACTTGCAGGGTCCCTGAAAACTCAGCTGTGAGACCTTATGGCCCTTTAAGCCTGTGATGCAACTCAGGAGTTTGAAGAGTATGTCCAGGGCATGTGACCAAAAGGTCACAGGATACATTTGCTTAACCAACTATAAACAACATGTATGTCTGACCTTGTTTCCAACATAAAAACCTTCTTTGTGCAGGTAGTTTTAGAATGTGAACACTGAAAATAACATGGCCACCTACTTAAACCAACTGCATTTTAGGGAAGGAAAAGCTGCCAGGGGTGGGCAAAGACCTGTACTAAAGGGTCAGATGAATAGGCTTTGCAGATCTGATGGTCTGTAGCAATATTTAGCTCTGTCTCTGGAACACAGAAAAGGCTAAACATAAACACACATGCAGCTGTGCTCTGGTCAGGTTTTATTTATGCATAGCACATATTAGTTTTCACACACTACAAAAAGTATCCTTCTTGAAAATGTAAAAGTCACAACAGGCAGGGCACTTGCCTTGCATGCGACTGACCTGGCACTCCATATAGTGTCCTCAGCCCAGAACAGTGATTCTTAAAGTGCAGAGCCAAGAGTAAGCCCTGAGCACTGCCAGGTATGGCCCAATAAAATCCTTTTATTGAGCTGTATGAAAACAGGGTTTAGACAGGCTGCTGACCCCTGGCCGATTTTATCCTAACACCCGAATACAGTGGTCCTGAGTTTACCATGTGGATAGGCCTGTTTGTTCTTTGCTTTCCTCAGAACTACCTCAGGCCGGGGTGTGCATCTAGGAAACCTGACCCAGGCCCTGGCTGCGAAGCTGGAGACAATGACAAAACCAGAGAAATGACGATACATAGGAGCAACTCACTACGTTTGAAAAATAGGCTTTATTTTCACCAGTGGTATTGTAGGACATCCTAGCTGGCACAATTGATTACAGCCAAGTTCATGAATACAAACAGAATAGCACTTTCCCTCATTCTCTCTCGTCTCCTCTTTAGAGAAATCAGGAGGGGAGCCTGATGCTCAGGGGCTGGTTCCTCGGGCCCTGGCCGGGTCCAGGCTCCCAGAGCATGAAGCCTCCTAACACAGACCGGTCACATGTGCAAAGACTTTTGCTTAAAAAAAAAAAAAAAGATTCAGAGCAGTATTTCTGAAGGCGTTTACAATCGGACATGGCTAACAATTCATCTTGCTGTGGACTGTGTGGAGTTTGGCTGTATGTAAAGGAGACGAGGCCTTGGTGTTCATTTTCCTTTGAAGAGGGGGTGCACCCCAGGTGGTCCCCATCAACCTGCCTCTTTCATTCTGACTCCAGTTGACTCGGGGGTCCTGCCAGCTGCCCCCAGAGGACCTGGACTACTGCGCCATGACAGAGAAATAGAGACACCCAGGCAAGTTTGTCGTACAGCGGTGTTCTTCCTCGTTTCACGGAAGGTTTGAATATATATGGGCCCGTAGGCAGAATAAGACGCCAGATAATCAGAAAGTCATGAAAACAACTCTTCTCCACCCCTGAGGATATTTCATCTTTTAAAAAGTCGAAAATACAAAATATTAAAACAAATTGCCCTTTCTCCCCATCAAAAAGAATCACAGTCTCGGAGGATTCCTGCAATATACAAAATTCTGAGATAAAGTTTATTTCTTCCCAAAACCAAGACCAAGAAGTCGATGAATAATCAGCTGCCATGAAGACCCTTCTCCCACAGAGGGCTAGAAAAGACACATTACTTTCAATGATTGCTGCTGTTGTTTTCTCTTTAAATAACTATGCTTAAACAAAGATAGTAAAAGGAGTTTCTGGCCTCGTGAGTTTTTATTTTTGCTTTAATTTTTGCATGACTTAGCATTGGTTATTGGGAGTGAAGCAAACAGCTCTCCCCCCGGCCCCCAAGTCTGAGATAGTCCCAGAAAAAAGCCCTGATCTTTCCTGCTGACAACTCCCCAGGTACGGTTCGCTACAAACCAGATGGCAAGAATGAAAAAGCTGTACAGTGTTCCCTCCCCTCCTTGTCTTCATAGTTTTCACGCCAAAAGCACCTGGGAGAATCCATTGTGATCAACACAAAAGAACACTGGGGGGCTGGGAGGGAAGGAGGGCGAGGAAGAGAGGATGATAGGCTTTTGTCACCTGTCTGGAAGCGGCAGCTGAGGTGACATGGGTTCAGAATTACTCAACAAGTCTCCGCTGGCAAACTTGCCTGGCACGGGGCCTCCCGTGGAGAGCAGGACAAGCAGCTGTGCATGCTCAAATAGCGAGACGTGCAAAAAAACACTGGGTCACTCTGCCAGGAATAGAGCGCATGGGAAGGGCACGGAGGGAGAGCTTGGGGCTGTGAGGCCAATGCTCGAGAAACCTGGGTGCTGAGGGAAGCAGAGAAATGGCAACAACACTGAGCTGGGTGAGAGAGAGAGAGAGAGCGAGCACAGATCTGCATGCTCACACATGCACTTGCGGTGCCTCTGCAGGGCCCCTGGTCACGGTTTACCCAGGCTTGGTTACCCGTGGCCACCCCCCAAAAGCCCTGATGACTTGCTGGGTTATGGACTTCCTCTGCGGAACTATCTAGACTCTCTTTCTTCCCTTGAAGGCACAGACACATTTACAGTTTTAGGTACACCCGCTGAGTTCGGAGACTCTCACTAAGCAAGTTCATGGCTGACCTGGGCCAGGAGGTCCTTTCTGGCGTCGGGCCACAGGCAGCCAGGAGGTGAGCCCCTCTCCCTGTCAATGTGGGGTGTAGCTCTCTACTCCTCCACATCAAGGAGTGGGGACCACAGGCCAAATGGCAAAAGCAGGACTGGGGTGCAGGGTAGTCACTGGTTCTCACTTTGCACTGAACATATACGCCTATCGTACGGCCGATCCCGCTGCCTGAGCAAAAGCTCTCGAAGAGAAAACAGAGACCGCCGTGGAGTATCTGCAAGTCCACGCTCAGTCACTGTGATCGAGTTTGCTCCCAATCTCTTCCTTTCTCTCTCTCTCTCTCTCTCTCTCTCTCTCTCTCTCTCTCTCTCTCTCTCTCTCTCTCTCTCTCTCCTCTCTCTCTCTCTCTCCTCTCTGTCTCTCTCTCTCTCTCTCTCTCTTTCTCTCTCTCTCTCACACACACACACACACCCATTCTACTACAGAGGAAATCTTTGCAACAAGAGGCACTTGAATGATATTTGGAGAGTCCCCGTGAAAAGGCCTTCCCCTCACAGTGAGGCGGGACGACAGAAGAGCAGTCAGGCAGGCGATCAGGACTCCATCTCTTCTTGGTCAAGAGGAGGCGGCACAAAGCTGATAACTTCATCGTATGTCAGGCCTGCAAAACAGGAAGAAGGGAAGTTGGACGTGAGACGACTGTCACTGCACCCTGGGGCCGGGCGGTGGCGCTAGAGGTAAGGCGCCTGCCTTGCCTGCGCTAGCCTAGGATGGACCGCAGTTCGATCCCCGGCGTCCCAAATGGTCCCCCAAGCCAGGAGCGACTTCTGAGCGTATAGCCAGGAGTAACCCCTAAGCGTCACCAGGTGTGGCCCAAAAACAAACAAACAAAAAAGAATAGAGCACCCTTAGGAGCTAGTAAACATTTCCGTTTCTGTCAGAATCTAGGTAGTCCTGGCTTTGGGGACTTAACTATAGCCCTGTGTATGAGAACAAACATGAGCTCAGGTATGGGAGATTCGGCTTCCATTTCTGATGTGTCTTTTTTTGGCCATACTCCGTTACTCTTGGCTCTGCCATCAAGAATTATTCCTTGGGGCCGGGAAGGTGGCGCTAGAGGTAAGGTGTCTGCCTTGCAAGCGCTAGCGTAGGATGGACCGCGGTTCGATCCCCCGGCGTCCCATATGGTCCCCCCAAGCCAGGAGCGACTTCTGAGCGTATAGCCAGGAGTAACCCCTGAGCATTAAACGGGTGTGGCCCAAAAACAAAAAAACAACAACAAAAAAAAAAGAATTATTCCTTATGGTGCTCAGGGAACCTTTCGGGACATCGGGAATCTAACATGGGCCAGCTATGTGCAAGCCAAACACCTTACCCGCTGTTCTGTCTTTCCAGTTCCTTCTGGATGTGCCCTTCACTAGGCCTAACATAATATACAAGAGACTCTCTTAGTGCCCTTCACTAGGCCAAACATAATATACAAGAGACTCTCTTAGTCTCTCTCCCAGTCTCAACAATCCTAAGTGTATAAAAATACCTGGTTCTCTACTTAACACAGACAGGTATTGCAAAGGCAAAGACTCAGAACATCAAAGTTACCAGGGCTTCCTGTTGCCATTCATTGCTAGTGGGGTGCTCTATTACTCTTGAGCAGCTTCTACAGAGCTTGAAATGGGAGGACTCAATGATGAAGAAAGGAGATATATGTATATATTTATATGTACATAAATATATACTTATATATTTACACATCCTTTATATATATGTATTATCTATATAAATATGTTTATATATAAATATAAATTATATATACACACATATACACTGATGAGAGAGACTGAGGCAAATCAGACCAGAAACTCACTCCAAAGAGCCAAAGAATATTATCACCCAATCACCCACCACAGATCGTATCTGTTTGAAGGAACACATATCCATTCTGTATCTGAGGCCCTAATAACAAGGTTTACTGAGTTGATGAAAACCATTCCGAAATGGAAAATTTTCCCACCTGGGCTCATCTCGATAAAGAATGAAAAGCGAAGCCTGCCAGGCAGATAGATGGCACTCCTGCCCTGAGGACTTACTCTTCCACTCATCGATAAGGAGGTCCCGGCTCTCAAAGGACTGGTCATACGGATCAGCCACTGGTTCATCATCAGGATCGTGGTACTGAGCAAAGTAGGCGTGAGCGAGGGCTTGGGCTGCGGTGATTCTCTTATCTGAGTCCAACACCAGCATTTTCTCCAGCAGGTCGACAGCTGTCCGTAGCGCAGATTGGAAGGGAAAACGAAAGAGCAGCGTTTTTAATGTACTACCCCAAAAGTATGCCCGTTCTTACCAACACACAGTTTTTACTTTTTTTTTGGTTTTTGGGTCACACCGGCAGCGCTTAGGGGTCACTCCTGGCTTTACACTCAGAAATCACTCCTGGCAGGCTTGGGGGACCATAAGGGATGACGAGATTCGAACCACTGACCTTCTGCATGCAAGGCAAATGCCTTACCTCCATGCTATCTCTCTGGCCCGTTTTGACTTTTTATACCTACAGAGCACTCTCCAAGTGCTTGACCTTATAAAATACTTCTTATTTTCTCCTTGCAATGTCTATGTGTATTTTCGGGTTTGGGAGGACTAGAATACTGAGAGAGAAAAAAAGAAAATTTAAAAACAGATTTTGTTTGGACAAGCTTTGTGGGGTGTTAACATGGAATTGCTACCACTGCAGTGAACCTGTGAAAAGTAAAAGTCCAGAACCAAAGTACATGAGAGGATATAGGAACGTTGGAATACTAGTTTAATATAGATTTTGTTTTCTTTCATTATTTATTAACATCAGAAGTGAATCTGTGAAGCAGGTCTTCAACAGTTGAACAAGTTCAGTATTTTAACATGGGAATGCAAGTGTGACAAAGTATTTGAGAAAAAAAGAAAATGCTACCTAAAAATTGTTCATTATAGGGGCAAAGCAATAGCATAGCAGTAGGGTGTTTGCCTTGTATGTAGCTGACCCAGGACGAACTTGGGTTTGATCCCCAGCATCCCGTATGGTCCCCCAAGTCAGGAGTGATTTCTGAGCTCATAGCCAGGAGTAACCCCTGAGCGTCACCGTGTGTGGCCCCAAAACCAAATAAAATAAAATAGTTCATTACAGGGGCTGAAGAGATGGTAAAACAGTTAAGGTGCCTGCCCTGCAGGTGGCTGCATGGCTGATGTGGCCGACAAGGGTTTAATCCCAGCACCCCATATGGTCTCAGGCCCTGTCAATTATGATCCTTGAGCACAAAGTCAGGGGTAAATCCTAAGTACTGCTGAGTGTGGCCCAAAAACCATTAAAAAATTGTGTTCACTCTAAGAGGGTCAAAGGAAAAATACTGGGTTCAAAGTATATGCCCTTACATGACCCCAACCTCATCCATGGCACCACACGGTCCACCCCCAGCATCGCCAGGGGCAGCCCTGAAGGCTCAGAGCAGTGGTCCTACTCCCCAACCCTTCGGACATTGCAAATTATTAATGGCTCCTTCAGTATGGAGGGGGCAGAAGTAGATACAGAGAAGAAAGTTTCCTGCCAAGTTCTATAAGCTAGAAGCAATCAAAGACCCTGTTCTGTAGCCTGAATTCCAGCGTTACCCAGAGGAAGAAATTATGAGATTTGGAATAAAGCAAGGGAACACTTCACCTATTAACTCAAGTTCATAACTTTGTGTTTTAGAAGTCTGTGTGTGTGTTAACTTTGTGTTTTAGGGGTGTGTGTGTGTGTGTGTGTGTGTGTGTGTGTGTGTGTGTGTGTGTGTGTGTGTGTGTGTGTGTGTGTGTGAGTGATACTTGGCTCAGGAAACCACAAGGTAACAGGGATCACATCCAAGCTATCTGCACACAAAGCATGAGTTCCGTCTTTTGATCTAACTGCTGTATATCCTCATACATTTGTACTGTATAGCTTTGGGAGGATAAATCAACTAGATTATTCTCTCTTCTTAGGAAGGAAAAAACTTATTAGATATGTTTGGGTCACATAATGAAACTTTGCTACCCCTCGGTAAAAAGTCCCATGTGTTTGGTTTTAGAGTATACCAGGCAGTACTCAGGGGTTTGCATTAGGCTCTGCACTTAGCAATCACTCTTGACAGACTCGGGGACATAAGAGCTGCCAGTGATCAACATGGATCAGCTAAATGCAAGACAAGTGAACTACTTGCTGAACTCTAGCTCTGGCCCCAAAGTACCATGTTCTTGAAATCAACAGCTTGATAAAAGGGGTAGGCAAAGGAAAGAAAGAGGTTCCCCTGGGATGGAGACAGATCAGTGTCTAAAGGCACCTACCTGCCATGTTGAGTGTCAGTGAGATCATGAATCTGATTCCTGGTACTGCCTATAGGATTGGGTATAATCCCACAGCTCTGTAGGGGAATCAGGCACCATGAAAGAATGTGGGATAGTTTCTACCAGAACACTCAGCCAATAATGTCTGACAAGTGCAACTGTAAAGTAGAAAGTGCTCAAGTACCACACAACTCAAGTGTCTGACCCCAGGAAGTACTGGGGACAAATATATCTGCATTACAATCAAGTGTGTATCATCCTTGTGATTTCAACAACAGCAACTAAAAGAAAGAGAAGGAGGGAAACAAAAAGAAAAATATGCTCCTATAATTGGCCTGGCTTTGTGGAGGGGAAGGTTCTGTGCTTTGGCCTGGTGTTGCCTGACCAAGTTGCTCTAAATATACTATCAAAAGGCAACTCAAGTTTTCATCCACATCTTGGGAATAACGGTGACAAATGAAGTCAGGGACTAAAAATATTACTGCAAACAGTCACAACATTGATGTTTTTCTGTTCAGTTAATGTCCAGGGCACAAGTTTGTGGCAACACCACATTCTGTCCACAAGAAGAGACTCCGTACCGTAAGCTATCACTGTTTCAGTGAGCTCATAGTCACGTTTAAACTTGTAGAATTGCAATGCTGAACACCAGATGGTCCAAAGCTGCCTTTCACCTCACTCAACAGCCATTTGCTAAATGATATCTAGCTGTTTACAAAATTTAAACGTGATAATCCCAGAGAAATGGGACACTTATCAGATGTATGTGGCCTAAAAAAGCTGCTAGGACATATATCCTAGAAGGATTTCCACCCCCTCGAAAAATGACAAATATCTTTTTTTTTTTTTTTTTTGGTTTTTTGGGCCACACCCGGCGGTGCTCAGGGGTTACTCCTGGCTGTCTGCTCAGAAATAGCTCCTGGCAGGCACGGGGGACCATATGGGACACCGGGATTCGAACCAACCACCTTTGGTCCTGGATCGGCTGCTTGCAAGGCAAACGCCGCTGAGCTATCTCTCCGGGCCCCGACAAATATCTTTAAGATAGTCAAACAGTGATAAATAGTATCAAGTCTACAACTTAAACTGCTCTGATGAAAAATATTCAGCACTGAAGGCCACTAAACAAAGCTAACTACAGACAACACCAGTACTCAATATCCTACAGTACTTACCACTCAAAGAAAGCTTCTCACAGACCTTTAAACCTTGAACTACAAGAGGCAGGTCTAATAAGTCATACAAAACCAACTAGAGCAATCCAAGACGGAATAAACTGACACCAGTCCCAACAGAGTCCTATGTGCCACCAATACAAACCATCGACACAGAGAATCTGTCAAATTCATTCATAAATGTAAGTTAGCTCAGCTAACTAAGGTCTGGAATATCATCTACAACAAATACGAGTATTTCTGCTAGAGTAACAGAGGCTGGAGTGATAGTACAACAGGATAAGGTGTTGGCTTTGCACACAGTCGATTCTGGCTCAATTCCTGGCACCCCATATCTCTGAGGCAGCCAGGAGTGATTCTTGAATGCAGAGCCCTGAATATCACCGGCTGTGGCCCAAAAACAAACAAAAATAAATAAATAAAATAAACAATAGGAACAGTGAAAAACACTCTTTATTCACTCTGAATGAAAGTACTTTAGAAGTAAAACCACTTAGCCTTCACTTAGATTCTGAAGAGATCCTTGTGGCTGTCAGCCCTCAAAATAATAGAACTAGGGCCCGGAGAGATAGCACAGTGGTGTTTGCCTTGCAAGCAGCCGATCCAAGAACTAAGGTGGTTGGTTCGAATCCCGGTGTCCCATATGGTCCCCCGTGCCTGCCAGGAGCTATTTCTGAGCAGACAGCCAGGAGTAACCCCCGAGCACCACCAGGTATGGCCCCCCCCAAAAAAAAAACAAAAAAAAAAAAACAATAGAACTAAGCATGAGGGGCTGGTGAGATAGCAATGAGGCAGGGCATTTGCCTTGCATGCAGAAGTGGTTCAAATCCCAGCATCCCATATGGTCCCCAAGCCTGCCAGGAACAACTTTTGAGCATAGAGCCAGGAGTAACCCCTGAGCACTGCCGGGTGTGACCCAAAAAATGAAACACAGCCACTAGGATATTGAAGCACAGAGATCAGGATCTGGACACAAAATTTAAAGAAATGCAAAAAGGTCTGAAACTGAGGCTGACTATATTATGTTGGCCTAATTTCTCTGTGTCCACTGCACTGCTCTCTTCTAAACAGAGAAATCAAGATTCCATCAGCGCCTCTTTCAGAGCCAAGTAAGGCACAGCTGAGCCCTCAGGCTGAAGGGATAAAACAACTATTTTAGCTGAGGCAGTACTGATCCTGTAGCTGCCAAAAGTTATTTCCCTTGGCCAAGGACTTTGTGAATAAAGGTAGTAGGAAGGAACACAGCTACTCCTGGAAGTGTGTAGTTTGAAGTTAGCTGCAAGGAGAGAGAGAATGGTTATTCTCTCAGGGTCAGAGTAAGAAAATGGGAAGGAGAAAATCTAGGAAGATGACAGGAGCTGTAGTACCAGGAGGCCACAGACAGAGAAAAGCACATTTGGGGAATTTCTGGAAAAGGGGAACAGTTCTTAATGCCTGTTGGGGATTTAGTTGTTTTCAACCTCAAGTCTGAGGCACCAGAAAAATGATAGCAGTTGTGAATGAGTCACAGGTTTTCTTGGGCCATATCTCTCTTCCTGTGACACTCAATATTTTCTACCACCTTTCCTAATACTTTCTCTACTTGCTTCACTTTATCAGCCCCTTTCTCTCCACAAAATTCTGTGACTACATAAATATAAGGTCACGTGGCTAAAGAAAACTCACCTCTACCACCAGTCTGACAACACAAACACAGATAACAGATGGCACTATTTGCCATCTTCCAAGGTTTAATTACTGGTAGTCGAAATGAATGAAGTGGTCAACCAGTTAAATAAGGATCTCCAAATGAAGCTATCGTCAACTCACCCAAGGGATTGGCACCAATAAATACATTTGCAAAGTTCATCTTCGGCATCTGGGTCAAAGACTGAATGTAGTTTCTTGCCTGTAAGAACAAAAGTATTCAAAATGATTTGGTTCAATAATATTACCAGTCTTGAGTCCTAGCCTCTTCAAGAAATGACTGTTCAATTATCCTAGCTCCAATGTTAGACTGTTATTTTTGATAGTCAAGACTTCTCTCTTGGGGCCAGAGAGATAGCATGGAGGTAAGGCATTTGCCTTTCATGCAGGTCATTGGTTCGAATCCTGGCGTCCCATATGGTCCCCCGTGCCTGCCAGGAGCAATTTCTGAGAATGGAGCCAGGAGTAACCCCTGAGCACTGCCGGGTGTGACCCAAAAACCACAAAAAAAAAAAAAAAAAAAAAAGACTTCTCTCTTACATCAATCTTAACTTTCTCATAATCACCTTTATTTAATATAACTTCTATCTTGAAGTTTTATTTCAAATGAATAGAATGTAGTTAAATTTCCTTTCATTAACTGTCTGTCTGATCAGAAGATCAAAATTTGTAAAAATGTGTCACGATAACTAGGAAGCTGCCTATTTGAGACATTTTCTGAAAAAGAATTGACATAGCTACCAAGATTCAAAATTACCTACCCAGGTCTTTATCATCAAGAGGCTTAGCGCAAAGACCCTATAATGAGGATCATATATCATTGGCCAAGTACCCTTTAGATGATATGGGGCTCAGTAGATACTCCAAAGGGTATCAATAGTAAATCTTGCTAAGAGAGTAATATTATTCCACAAGGCCTTTTAAGACAAAAGGCATCTCAAAAAGCAATAAACAATGGATTATAAATTATGTGGTTTATGTAGAAATCTTTGCCACTCAACAGCCACACAGCTGTGAGAAAGTCTCAGCTACCATATCAATTATCTGATGTGTAAATGGCAGTGTTAGATATTAGTATTTGATGTGCCTTATAGTTAGTGATTGATGTTCAAGGGAGATAAAACTCATGGAAGCATGTCAGAGAAAAATCCTGAACAAAAACACTACTGATACATAACTATCACTAATATAGTCCCTAGATGGGACAGGCTTAAATTTGAGTTATTTTCATCCCACTGGGCACATTTATTATAAATCTTAAGTCCTCAACTGTAAAAAGGATTAATAACAGCATCGCCTCTTAAGCCTGGGATGAAGTTCAGAGGGAGCAAACTAGCACTACTCTGGCATACTTATTTGGTTTACTGTGAGCTCCATACATATTAACCGCCATTACTGCTGCTTTTTTATTAAGTAACATCTGCTCTTGGTTCCTTGTCTCGACTTCAGAATTTCTAACCCTCATTTTAAAGGTGCCAAAGGACTAATAGTTCTAATTAAGGCAAAACCAAAAACTGGTCTTGAGGATTATCATAAATGTGTACCTCAATTAAGCTATGTCTCAAAGAATGAAACCTACTCTCAGTCCATCTGAGGAGCTGAGATAAAACATCTTTGAATCTATCCTAATGACCTCCTTAAGATTCCAATTATAATTCAGCTTAAGTCCATATGTGTGTGTGTGTGTGTGTGTGTGTGTGTCTGTGTAAGCATACACACAGACACACCAATACACACACATGCAAGGTTAGGAAGTTCTGGTTGCATCAGCTTCTTAAAGCAAGCAGGAGAGAGGCACTTTGAAAAGCAGTCGACAATCATGATTTGAAAATAAAGTTCTAGGTATTGAATACAAATATGGCAGTCATCTCTTCCTATAAGAGCATGTAATAAAAATAAATATGAAGGGAAAATCCAGCCCAGAAAAAACAGTCTCCTGCAGAGAACAGTCACTCCTTTAATAACATAAAGATAAGTGACAAGACTATACCTAATTGGAGCTGAAACAGAAATCAAGCCACCCTGGACTCTATTGTGCCCAGCTAGTTCCCCCCAAATGACACAGGGCATCTCAGAAAGAAAGGCCCCAGTCATCTCTGTTGAGAAAATTAGAGTTAGATTAAGTAGTTAGAATTAGTAAAGAAGAATCCTAACTCTACCTAAGTGTTCATATTTATGTGATTTGTCTCTTTTCTTTTACATGTAATACTTATTGGTGCTGCTATGCAATTTTTTTGTCTTTTATTTTTAGAGTAGAATACTCTTTGGGTCATTAAAAAAAATGAATGCATGAGTGAATGTGGAAGTGTACCTTCAATTAATTACACCCCCAGCCAAAAGTCATTAGATAATTAGATAATCTAATTGCAGGTATAGAATCTAGGAAAACACACATCGCCACCTGAGCAGTCCATTCATAAAAGCCATGTGTAAATGATCCAGGTCTCTAACTTATATTGAGTCCACAAGAGTGGAGGAATGAAGGACTTTTTCTTCCAAATGTCAACATGGTGCAATAGCCCACAGGTGGACATGGCCTTTATAGCCCTACAGGTGCATGCAAGCATTCAGTGATAATAAAAATCATGTTGGCTATCCAGTGGCAATAGAATGAGAGTGTGGCCTTCTGAATTCGAAATCCCTGTCCCGGCTACTTAATTCTCACCTCATGGCTTGGCATCCTGTTAATGAGATAAGCAGGGGGTGTCCCCGTCAGGCGCATAATCTGCTGTAGCTGGTTAATATCTTAGATGCCTGGTCAAGGGCATTGTTGAACATACATAGTAAAAAATAAACTTTCAACTTAAGTCTCTGAAAAAGCTCAAAAGCCACTCCCAAACAAAAAGCCTGATCCCCACCCATTCCACCCACCCCAGTCCAGAGCCCAAGAGTGATCGCTTGAACAGCACACACGCCTGTGAATGGCATGAGCCTTGTTGGGCCTGGAGCTGGAAACTAGCCAAACAGGTAAGAAAAATGTCTTTTCCTAGGCCTTAGCTCCATCTTGACTATTTACAAGTTTAGGCTCCCTGGAGAGAGACTGCCCCTCAATCCAGGATGCCAGCCAGAGAATAGTCTTAAAGAATTGATGGCTGGGACCTTTAGTTTGTGGGTTAATTTTTTTTATTTAACTTTGGACAAAAAGTCAACATGCTTTATTCCATTCAAAGAAAAGGTTATATTATCGTGACTTAGGTTCTGGTGATTCTCCAAGGCCCACCCCCTCCCAAATGTGAGATATAGGTGGATGTGTAGCATGAGAAATAATGTCAAGTGTCAAAGATGTTAGTAGTAACACACTGAAAAACACACGCCACACATGTGACACACACACACAATGCTATTTGAAAGAAGGGGAGAAGAGGAGACATTAGAAGCCAATGGCAAAGACAAACCAAAGTCTTAGTTGCTGAGAGGATTAAAGCTCCTGCTGAAACTACAGCATGCCACAAATTCTCCCCTGGGTCTCCTAACAAGTGAACAGACCAACCTCACTTAACAAAACAGCTGGGAGGAAGTATGCTTGCCCCCAAACTCCGTAATTACCAGACAAGGGCAGAACTGTGAGGTTCTCCAAATGGACTATAACTTTTCTTAAGTTTTACTCCAAACTTCCTAGTTGTTTCATGATCTGATTATTTATTTATTCTGTTTGGGGGTCAAAGCTGTGGTACATGGAGTATTCAGAGCTCGTACTCTGTGGACCATGTGATGCAGAGGATTGACCCTGGTCTCCTGCATGTAAGACATGCGGGCCATCCTTCAAGCTACCTCTTCAGCCCAACACATCAATGTGGAACATAACTCTCCTTCTAAAACACTGTAAAAGATGTTAGTTTATCATGTGTTCCTATTAGAGAAGGAGACAAAAGTTTTTAAAAGTTTTCCATAAAATTCAACAAAAACATTTTTAACATTGAATTCTTTCTTTTAGTTGTAGCATCATCTTCAATGAATGCCCTATTTAAGTGGTTTCCCTCCCCCCTTTGGTTCATCCTCTGAACTAAAATTCAGTGATCAGATTACAAATATATGAGTGGGGGGCCCAGATACCCAAGTCTGCTCTTCATATTCCCTATGCCCAAATTCAAAAGATGGCTTGGGTTTCCTTGAAGTCTCACAATGATGCTTATACATATTTACCTCTACTCAAATATATACCAAATAGCATTTTGCAAGCCAACAGAGACAGCAAAAGGGGAGAGGAGGTCGCTAAACGAATCAGTCACCAGAGACTATAAACTGGGATTTATCATTTTTAAGTCCTGCACTTCTTTACTTGCTTCTGAGCAATACTGGGTCCATATGTTTTGGACACTGTTTTGTTTGCTTTAAATCAGTTATTCTCTCCCATTCTAGACAGAAGACTGGGAAGACTTGATTTCTCAAGAAACATATGCCAGTGAGTCACTGGCTGGGCTTAGTCATCTTACTAAGATTTGGGGGGATTCCTTCACTGCAGGTCACCAACTAAATATTCTCTCCTTAGCCATCCTCACCAGCCAGAGTCCCTCCCTCCCGGCACATCCTCTGTCTCCTCAGACAGTAAACCAGTCCCTGAATCTGCTTACACAGAACCAACCACCTGTTTACTAACCCAATAGAAACCTCAAGGATGGCAGCACTACTTCCTCCCAACTTGTCAGAAATAATGACAATAGCTAATTGCCTTTCTGCGTTTACTATAGCCCTTCACTAATAAAATCTTCTTTCAATAAAGTCTTTAAATCATGTTTTTAAAACTTGGTTTTCTATTTACACAATTTGATATGTTTTCCACATATTATGTGCTTTTCATATAAACATGTGTTAAAGTTGCTAACGTCAAATTGTTTTTGTCTTCCCTTTGAAAGGTTACTTTTATTGACTCAGACATAGGGGAGGAAATTTAAAAAACCCTTCTTATGATTTTACTCAATGCTGTATTATCTGGGTAAGTTCTGCATTCTGATGCTCAATATCATTATGCCCACTGCTATGCAAGAGCTGGTTGGAGGTGTTTTATCTTAGTTCACACAGGATGAGGACATTTCTTTTTTTTTTTTGGGCCACACCCGTTTGACGCTCAGGGGTTACTCCTGGCTATGCGCTCAGAAATCGCCCCTGGCTTGGGGGGACCATATGGGACGCTGGGGGATTGAACCGCGGTCCGTCCTACGCTAGCGCTTGCAAGGCAGACACCTTACCTCTAGCGCTACCTTCCCGGCCCCACATTTCATTATTTGAGAGGGAGTTTGGTGGTTTCTTTCTTAAAATTAAACAACAGGCTTAAGCAAAAGGTTGATCCTTTTGCTGATACTTTCCATTTTGGGAGCACTTGTGACTAACTGCTTAGATCTTTAAGGCAGATACTTGGGGGTTGGAGAGGGGTCCGAGAAAGAGCTGCTAGAATTCAACCCTAGACAGGGAACACAGTTATTACTTTTATCTCATTAGCAATATTCATCAACACAGTGAACTATCTCCTAGTCCCATCACGCCTGCTCCTAGATTCTATTTGCTAATCTTTCTAAGAAGCAAATACGTTTAAAGCAATACAGCACTGTCCTCTAAAAACATTGATCTCATACCTTTGATCCACTCCAATCCAGCTTCTGCATTTCATAAAGCAAAAGAAAACTCCTCTTTCAGGAGGACACTGCGGCCAAGAACTCTGACAAGGACTTCCAAAAAGAGTGAGCAAGCAAACTGCACACGATGCAAGCACAAATCGTGTTATCAGAACATCTGGGAGCTCTGCTCCGCTTTGCCAAGTGACTCAGTACATGACTCAGGCAAGTCACAGCCTCTCTATTCTTCTGCTTCCTCTTCTTAAGTAAGCAAATGACACAAAATAAAATAGGGCCAGTGCACTCTGAAACCCCTCCGAGTCGGTTAATAAGTGCACTGGGGTTAAATGATCACTTTACAGACTGAGGCAGATGATAATATTCTTTATTTTGTCAAAGAGATGATCAACAGTCTGCCTGAAGCCACCCAGTGGTTTGCTCAATCAGACAAAGGAATCTCCTCAGCCAGAAAGCTGGAGAATTCAGAAGGACACAAGGGGAACTAGGATCCACCATGGGGGGGGGGCAGGGGGCGGGGAAACGAACCCTGTACCCAACTGCCTGGCCGCAGACAGTAGGGAAAACCAGGAGAAAGGCTGGGCTCTCTCATCTTTGGTCCAAGAGAATGGATGACCAACAGCCAGAAATCACAGCCCAGGTATGTCAGAGCTGCACTCCCTCCAGTGCATCTCTCAAAGCCCCTACTCAGAGGCAGGGGAGCATCAGCTCCGAATCTCTCCCTTGGGTTAGCCAACTTGTAATTACAGAGGCAGGCCATGGAGGACAAATGCTATAAGCTACTCCAGCGGGCCTACAGTAGTAACAGGGGCTGGACAATCTCCTCTGCTGGTCTGGAGGCTGGGTAAGGAAATGCCCCTGTTGGGAACAGACACCTTCTATGGGATGAAAGTGACTTCCGGAAATGGGCGGTCATGTGCAGGAAAAGAATATTCTCGTTGTTTTAATGTTGAAGCCAAACTAAAACATGGTGAAGTTCATGCCGCAACAACGGACACCAACACAAAGTGAAAAGAGCCGTTGAGTCTAGGTGGAACTTCCTAAGAAGGCTGCAGTCAGAGCTGGGGGAAAATGAAGGCCCAAATTTCCCAGGAATTTCACGGTGTGAATGAGAATCTTACTTCTGAGTAGTGGACACCCCAGCACAAACTCCCATGACCCAAGTATACACCCAGGCAGAAAAGAGAACGAAACACACCCATGCAAGTGAGTGGGCAGCGCGCACACACTGTATACAAAGCACGCGTACATGCATACTCAGGCCACGCTTGCAAACGGAGCCCATCAGAGTACAGATGGAAGTGAGGGAGGAGAGTAAGTGGCAGAGGCTGAAAATGACAATCGAAGCGTCAACTCACAGACTCTGAGGAGATTTTCTTCAAAAGCTCAGCCCCTGGGGTTCCAACGAGTCTTAAAATGAGCTTCAACTGATCAATATCTAATGGTGGACTATAAAGGAAAATGTTGGGACAAAATAAAGATGAAAAATGAAAGAAACAAAACAGAAACAAACAACGTAAACCAGAAAATAAACAAACAAACAAACAGAAAGTCAAAAAAAAAACAAAAAAACAAATCAAGCCAAAATGGTGGATTCCTCTAGGCCAAGGCTTCGGCTGGATGGTGGCTTCAGGTAGAAACTGGATCCTCCTGTACAGATTCAAAACCCCACCGGGGACCTATCTCATTCGAAATCGTTTTGTGCATCTGTCAAGATCACCGACTGGTTAAGAGCAGGAATGTTTACTGAGACCAGCTGTCTGAGGGGAGAGCAGGTGAGAACATCAAAGCTTCCCTTAGTCCATATACCTGAGTTCACACCCACCTCCTCAGCTTCCCATGAGGCATCAGTAAGTAGCCAGGGAGGCAGAGAACACCAGGAAACAGTGCTAAAGGTAAGAAAAAAGCAGCAAAGTGTTGGTCTAGAAAGTCCTAAAGTTTGACCTAAGAAACTGGTAACCAGACAGGCCTGGGAAGGGAGTAGAAGTCTAGGCCCTCTGGGAAAGCCACTTTGACAGAATGGAGCAGAGGAAGTGAACTCAGTGACGGTTGCCAGCAGAGGGCCCCACTGCCCCACCACACCTGCATGTTCTTCAGGGTTGGAATGACAGGGTAGCAGGTAGGGCCAGGGAGCTAGCTTTGCCTTGCAGGTCATAGACCTGGGTTTGCTATCCAGCACTACCTATGTTCCCCCAGCCCTGCCTGAGTGCAGAGCCAGGAGTGAGTCCTTGCACCTTTGGGGTTGGCCCAAAAACCAACCAGCAAAACTAAACAAACAAACAAACAAACAAACAAAAAAATCAGGACTCCCTAACAAAGCAGGATAGTTGACGTTTTAATTTTTGTTAGTTTTTGCTTGTGGCCATCCCCAACGGCTCTGAGATCACTCTTAGCAGGTCCAGGGTACCATGTAAGGTGCTGAGTACCAAACCCAGATCAACCATATGCAAGGCAAGTACTTACCAGTGGTCCTGTACCTCAGGTTCCAAGTAAGGTTTTTAAGTCTATTGATATATTAACAAGTTACACATCCCAACGTCTCTAAATCAGAGGTTCCCACACTGATTTGGCTTACCACTCCCTTTTATGGAGATAAAAAAAAAAAATCACTCAATACCTACCTTCTTTGAGTAAACAAACAGAAATACCCTCAACTGTGCTCAGGGCTAAAACTGGCTCCCCGCAACTGGCTTCAGCACTGCCCAGAGGGTAGAGCCCACACTCCACAAAGGAAACGGCTAACTGCTCACATGTCCACACCTGGATTCTAGCCCAATCTTCCACCTCTGCTCAGAAATAAGGTGCATTTATTAACCAAGAGGCCAAAAGGTTTCCTTTGTTCTTCCTGCTCTCAACCTTGCCTGAAATCAAGGAAGTTTAATGGAGAAGAGGGGAAAGAATCTGTCAGCTAGCTTTCCATACATTAAAAATGTGCAGTTTCTTCACATCTAAATGGCCCTGCAGGAGGCAGAGAGAGGGGAAAGTGACTGACCACCTTTTGAGCTTGTCAAAACTCCAGTCAGCTCTTTCATCTACCAGGGGTCTCAAACTCAATTTACCTGGGGGCCGCAGGAGGCAAAGTCGGGGTGATCCTTGAGTGCAAAGTCAGTAGTAAGCCTTGAACATTGGGGGGTGTGACCCAAACAACTAAAATAAAACAAAACAAAAAAAGATTCCTCTAGGGCAGGGCCACAAAATGTTGTATGGGGGGCTGCAAATGGCCTGCAGGCCGCAAGTTGGAGACCCCCGATTATTTCTACATAGATGCTTCTCAACCTCAGAGCTCAGCCTCAGTTTCTCTCTTTAGAGAGGGGCTCAACGCCAGCACAGTCCAACCTGTTACTGTGTGTCTGTCTATGCAGTGCTTAGAAAGAAGCAGTGCTCAGGGGCTGGAGAGATAGCACGGAGGTAGAGCATTTGCCTTGCATGCAGAAGGATGGTGGTTTGAATCCCAGCATCCCATAGGGTCCCCCGAGCCTGCCAGGAGCAGTTTCTGAGTGTAGAGCTAAGAGTAACCCCTGAGTGAAGCCGGTGTGACCCAAAACACAAGAAAACAAACAAACAAAAGAAATAAGAAGTGCTCATCAAAACTTGCAGATAGGCTAGAGGACACACGCAAACACATGAACACCACACCCACACCCACACCCACACCCACACCCACACCCACACACACACACTTTCTGCTCACCCCAGCTCATCAAAACTTGCAGTACACAGGGTTGGAGCAATAGGACATTTGCCTTGTAGTAGCTGACCTAAATTCGATCCCTGGCATCCCATAGGTTCCCCCAAGCCCGGCAATAGTAGTAACCCTAAACACACACACAAAGAGAATCCCATATGAACTAGTGGTATTTCCTGCCATAAAGCAGACACACACCTATGTTCATCACATTACTCAGTGTAACAGCCAAGCCAAGGAACAATCCAACTATATATACCACAACTTCTTCATCCATTCCTAAGTGGCACTATGGAAGAATAAAATAATGTTGTTTGCTGTGACATGGATTTAACTAGGGGACATTATATGGAGTGAAGGTCATGGGATAGGTACAGAATAATCTCTCATATATGGGACTTAAAGATACATGACAGAATATGTCAAAGAGTCAATGGCAACATAATGGAAGAACTGAGTTACAGAACTGAGTTTTTGTAAGGGGCGGGAGTCTGAAAGAGCAATGGGAACCTTGGGAGGAGGGAAACAAGGACACTGATGATGAGTATGGTGTTGGAATATATATGTGAGACCATCATTAACAGTACTGTAACTCCCAGTACCTCGATCAATTAAAAGTTTTGTTTCTTAATTCATGTAAACTTGGGCCCGGGGAGATAGCACAGTGGTGTTTGCCTTGCAAGCAGCCAATCCAGGACCAAAGGTGGTTGGTTCGAATCCCAGTGTCCCATATGGTCCCCCGTGCCTGCCAGGAGCTATTTCTGAGCAGACAGCCAGGAGTAACCCCTGAGCACCGCCGGGTGTGGCCCCCCCCCAAAAAAAAAAAAATCATGTAAACTTGAAAGGTAGAAGAGTAAAGCCAATGACAAAAATCTCTATGAATAATGGATCTCTGAGGTCTTTAGTAACTCAAAGTTTTAAAGTTACTAACTGAGAGTAAGTAATGGATTATTTCAGGCAAGAAAATGGTTCCAGAGGCTGGAGAGATAGCATGGAGGTAAGGCATTTGCCTTGCATGCAGAAGGTCGGTGGTTCAAATCCTGGCATCCCATATGTCTCTTGAGCCTGCCAGGAGCAATTTCTGAGCATAAAGCCAGGAGTAACCCCTGGGCGCAGCTGGGTGTAAGCCAAAAAAAAACAAAAAACAAAAAAAAAAAAAAACAAAAAAAAACAAAGGAAAAAGAAAATGGTTCCAGATCACTAAATTAAGACTCCACCCTGATGAAAATGAAGTCATACATAGCACTGGGCCATAGTGACTAGTTTGAAGGTGTGTCTTAAATTGCTTTCCAGATCTTCTGAAAAAAAAAAAATCAAGTTATACTAAATTAGATTCTAGGATTTTACTGAGTGCTTTTAAATCTAGGGCCTTAAACTCATAAAGAGCACAGATACATGTTTTAACTGCAAAAGATAATGGATGGAAATTTCTCTACTGGGAAGAAGGAATGTTGTTTTAAATTGATATGGAACGAAGAAAAGTGACAGGACAGAATGAATTAAAGGAAGGTGTTAAAAATGTGAAGGTTGTGCTTTAGGAAAGCAAATTTTGTATGGTTTGGACCTCAGAATTAAATAATAGAGGTAGTATATTCTGAGTAAAATCAGATTTTAATTTTCCTTTGCTAAAAGAAAAAAATATTATAAAAGATCAGTGAGCTTTGAGTATCATAAAAGACTGGTGACTAAATTGTTTGGCCTGCAAAGAAAAATGAAGATATTTGCTATTAAAAGTATTTCTTGTCAGTTTTATCATCAGATCTTTAAGTAAACCGACTCTTTGTTTTAGGAAAATTAAAGTTTAGTACAGTTTTAAAATGTTTTATTACTGTGTTTAAATAGGTAATTAAATACTCTTTTATTGTTATCTGTGTTTCAAGCTTCCTAATACCCAGGAGACAAATCTCATCATAAATCAAAAACTCTAAGAAAAAAGTTCCTGGTTGATTAGAGTGAAAGAAAATGTGGAACATCTTAGGAGAGCTAGGGCATGCCATAATAATTACTTTATTCCCCTCTGGAAAGAGAAATACATGTGAATCAAGTCTATTTGGTATGTTAAAGCTTCATGGGATGTTTTAATCTATAAGAAGAAATATTTTAACCTTCTTAATATATATATGAATAATAAAGTGAGAATTCTAACCTATTTGGAATTCCTGAAGACTAAAATTCTGCATATTTTAGGACTAATATGTTACCAAACTAGGCAAATTCCTTGCCAATTGTATTCTAAGATTTTTGGGGGGGCGTCGCCATACCTGGTGACGCTGTTACTCCTGGCTATGCACTCAGAAATCACTCCTGGCTTGGGGGACCATATGGGACGCTCAGGGATCAAACCAAGGTCTGTCCTGGGTCAGCGCGTGCAAGGCAAATGCCCTACCTCTGTGCCACCGCCCTGGCCCCCTTAGATCTTTTTTGATCATTCATAAAATGGCCTTGCTGCCATCTGAAGAACGGTTCTAATGCCTTGCTCAGAAAAGTCTGTGGGAAAACAAAAATCTTCGGCAAATGCTACAGAGTACAGTCTGTCATGAAACTGAATATAAAAATCGCAGAAATTAAAAAGAAAAAAGAAATGGGACAATTTATAGGACACCAAAATTTTCTACATGAGACTAAATGAACTATTGAGAACAAATTTTGATGTATTAAAAAAATAAGTTCTTGGGCCGGGAAGGTGGTGCTAGAGATAAGGTGTCTGCCTTGCAAGCGCTAGCGTAGGACGGACCGTGGTTCGATCCCCCGGCGTCCTATATGGTCCCCCCAAGCCAGGAGCGATTTCTGAGCACATAGCCAGGAGTAACCCCTGAGCGTCAAACAGGTATGGCCCAAAAAAAAAAAAAAAAAAAAAAGTTCTTGGGGCCAGCAAGGTGGCACTAGAGGTAAGGTGTCTGCCTTGCAAGCGCTAGCCAAGGAAAAACCAGTTCGATCCCCCAGCATCCCATATGGTCCCCCCAAGCCAGGGGCAATTTCTGAGCGCTTAGCCAGGAGCAACCCCTGAGCATCAAACGGGTGTGGCCTGAAAAACAAAAACAAACAAAAAAATAAGTTCGTATATGGGCTTATATTAAACTCTTATTTACTGGGCAGCCAATACATAAGATAGAGCATATCACACAAGAAAATTTAAATCATTCTCTCTTATTTTTTTGAAATGAAACATACTCTTTAATAAATAATGATAAAACAATTGGATAAACATGTGTTGGAAATTAAAGATTCATCCATATCTCACACCTTGCCCAAAAGTAAATTATAAATGGACTAAGGACTTTGAGATCATATCAAAAGCCATACATTTTACTTGAGGAAGATATAGGCAAAACAGTCCCATATTTAACCTCAAAAAATTTTGATGATCAAATTCTCTCTTATTTTATAAATAGAGTAGAAACTTCACTTTCCATTGAGTAAGCCATATCTCCACCTACAACCTACCAGAGCAGCTCAGCACCTGCTGGCCAACTTGGAAAGACTTGCTAAATTCTGCTTTTCCACTCAGTCCCACCCCTCTGCTAGCCCCTTAAAATCTAGGCCAGCCATACACATACTCCTATCAGAGAAACGTCATTTTATTACATATCAGGAGTAACAATGTTCTCCCACACTCCATCTGAAGTGTCCACGTCACAGCTGTGTGGTGAGAGAGTGAGAAAGCTGTAAGGGCTATGAACAGAGTTGGGACAGCACTTCAAGATTCAGCACTTAGAGGATTAGTAAACACACAATGCAAAAGAAAACCAAGCTAGTAGCTAAGGGCCCCAGTGTGAAGGAAGTCAGAGCTTGCAAAGCTCAGAAGAAATCACCAGAGGTTCTCTAAGAGTTGGCTAGCCAGCTAGGATATATAATATAGGTCACTCCTTCCATAGTACAAATTCCTGCAAGGCCACTATCATTTGTCCAGACTGTAAAGGTCAGAAGGAACTTCAAGTAGCTATCTAAGGAGGCGAAGCAAAATTTACCACAGCCTGACAATAAGTTATTCTGATAGCAAGCCAATGTTCATAATAGATTTTAACCCCCGACACCATATATGGACCCCTGAGCCCCGCCTGATGTGACCCCTAAGTGCAGTGCTAGGAGTCAACCTTGAGCACTGCCAGATGTATATCCCCCCAAAAAAAGAAATTCATATGGAATGGCAGCAGTTGATTGCAAGTGGACTATAACTCAACAGCCCTACTCTTCTCTGGCAAATAACTTTTATAAACATTTATAATATAAGCTTTGTTATTTTTGTGTGTGAAAGGTGATGGGGACTGAAACCAGAGTCACACATGCAAGGCAAACTCTCTACTGCTAAACTACATCCCAGTTCAATATTATACGAGGCTATTTTACACACCTTAGAGATCAAGTTTTCAAGGAATATTTTGTGATATTGAAAAAAACTCTTTTAAGAGAAGACTAACATAACTTTTTAGTTGTTTTTGGCTTGGAGTCATACCCTGCAATGCTCAGGGAGTGTTCTTGGCTCTGAGCAAAGGGGTCATTCCTGGAGGAGTGTGGGAGGTTATATGTGCTACCAGGAATTGAATCTGGGTTGGCTGTGAGCAAAATGAGAGCCCAGCTGCTGTACTACCGTTCTGTTTCCTTTTTTTGTTATGTTTTTGGACCATACCTGGTGACGCTCAGGGGTTACTACTGGCTATACGCTCAGAAAACGCTCCGGGGGTAGGGGATCATATGGGATGCTGGGGGATCAAACCGTGGTCCATCCTAGGTTAGTGCGTGCAAGGCAAACACCCTACTGCTTGCGCCACAGCTCCAGCCCCCCCATTTCCATTTTTATAGTAAAATTATTCCATTTATATATATATGGCTTGCACCACTGCTTTGGCCCCCACAGTATTTCTTATAAGAGAAATAGTATTTTCTTCAGGGGAATTTCAGGGATTAACACTAGTGCCAAAAGGATCTCTCAAGAAGACTAATTATAAAACAGAAAGGGAGGAAGTAGAAGACCTGTAGAAATCTGAACCTGCAAAGTCCAAATAATACTAGAAATAATACTAGGGATTATTTAAATGTGATTAGATTGGAGCAATAGTATAGCAGGCAGGGCAACTGGTCTGCATGAGGGTGACCCAGGTAAGATCCTCAGTATCCCATATAGTCCACCGATCACCTCCAGGAGTGATTCCTGAGTATAGAGCCAGGAGTAACCTGAGCATCACTGGCTGTGGCCCAACAACAAAACTAACTTGAAATAGAGCAAAATCATAGTAAGCTCATAATAAATTCTTCTTTCTGTTCTGTTTTGTTTTGTTTTAGGGGGTCATACCCAGCAACACTTTGGTTACTCCCAGCAGGCTTGGGGGACCATATGGGATGCTGGGATTCGAAGCACCGTCCTTCTGCAGGCAAGGCAAATGCTGTACCTCCATGTTATTTCTCTGGCCCCGTAAGCTCATAATAACTCTTAGCTACAAAACAGTAACCTCTTCATGACCATGAATTTGGTAATATCTACTTAGATATAACACCAAAGCATGGACAACTGAAGAAATCACCATTAAAAAAATTTGTCTGTGTGTGTTAAAGATATCATTAGGGAAGTGGGTAGATAAAAGAACTTGGGCAAGTATTTCTTCAAATAAGTCAGACAAGTGGCAAGTAAAATCAGGTAAAGGAAAATGCTCAATGTGGTTAATCACTAAAGAAATGCAAATTGAGACAAACCACTTCCTATGAGTGGGATGTCTTTTTCACAGAAACAAAAAAAAAGGGCCAGAGAGATAGCATGGAGGTAGGGTGTTTGCCTTGCATGCAGAAGTATGGTGGTTCGAATCCCAGCATCCCATATGGCCCCCCAAGCCTGCCAGGAGAGATTTCTGAGCGTAGAGTCAGGAGTAATCCCTGAGTGCTGCTGGGTGTGACCCAAAAACCAAAAAAAAAAAAGAAAAGAAAAGAAAAGAAAAGGAAGGAAGGAAGGAAGGAAGGAAGGAAGGAAGGAAGGAAGGAAGGAAGGAAGGAAGGAAGGAAGGAAGGAAGGGAGGGAGGGAGGAAGGAAGGGAGGAAGGGAGGAAGGGAGGAAGGAAGGGAGGAAGGGAGGGGAGAAAGGGAAGAAGGGAGGGAGAGAAGAAAGAAAGGAAGGAAAGAAGGGAGGGAGGGAGGGAGGAAGGAAAGAAGGAAGAAAGGAGGGAAGGAGGAAGGAAGGAGAAAGGAAGGGAGGGAGGGAGGAGAGAGAGAAAGGGAAGGAGGGAGAGAAGAAAGAAAGGAAGGAAAGAAGGGAGGGAGGAAGGAAGGAAGGAAGAAAGAAAGGAAGGAAGGAAGGAAGGAAGGAAGGAAGGAAGGAAGGAAGGAAGGAAGGAAGGAAGGAAGGAAGGAAGGAAGGGAGGGAGGGAGGGAGGAAGGAAGGAAGGAAGGGAGGGAGGGAGGGAGGGAGGGAGGAGGAAGGAAGAGAAGGAAGGAATAAGTGTTATTGAAGAAAGGAAGAAATTGTTCATAGATCACTAAGAGCATGTAAAAAAAAGTGCAGCTCAAGATCCTTAAAAAGCTAAAACAATTACAGCATCATTCAACAATTCCACTTTTAGATACTGACTGAAAGATCAGAGACTCCAACAGAAACTTCTATGTGTCAAGTTACATATGTCAAGTTTACAATCTGTAAAAGATGAAAGCAACAACCCTATGATCTATGAACAGATGAAGAGATAATAAACTAAGTGTGGTAACTACATACATAGAACCAATCAAGTTTTTGCAGCAAAGAAAAAAATAAGAAGTTCCGATACTTGTTGCAACACAGATAAACTTGGAAAACATTACATTTAATAAACAACCCAGACACAAGAGGGCAAATAGTATTGATCCTGCCTCGACGACTCTTTAAACTTAGTCATAGAGATAGAACACGGAAGAGAAGAAACTGGAGGCCTCAGGATGGAAGGAATAGGAATTCGGTGTTTGGTGAGTTTCTCTTTGGGACAATGAAAATGTTTTGGAAACAGGTAGTAAAGCCTGCACATTATGAATGGAGTCATTTCTACAGTATACTTAAAGGTAGTCTGCTTTTAAAAATGGTTAAAATAGGGGCCAGAGAGATAGCATGGAGGTAAGGCGTTTGCCTTGTATGTAGAAGGACGGGGGTTCAAACCCCAGCATCTCATATGGTCCCCCGAGCCTGCCGGGGGTGATTTCTGAGTGTAGAGCCAGGAATAGCTCCTGAGCGCTGCCAGGTGTGACCCCAAAACCAAAATAAAATAAAATAAAAAGGTTAAAATAAAAATTTATATTATGTCTGTTAATATAATGAAATAGTTTTATGTTAGATACCATAAAATTTTTTAATTCGGTTTCTAAGTTTCACAAAATCACATTTTATGTACTCAGCAGCCACATACGGTTGGTGATTTCAACCATTATGGTGGTCCTGAGTATCCTAGAAATTTAGGAACCTTCCACATGCTAGATATGAGATCTGCCACCAGTCAGCTTCCTAGGTTCACCACAGAAATTTTGAGTATTTTTTTTGGCGGGGGTCACACCCAGCAGTGCTCAGGAGTCACTCCTGGCTCTATGCTCAGAAATCACTCCTGGCAGGTTCAGGGGACCACATGGGATGCCGGGATTCGAACCACTGACCCTCTGCATGCAAGGCAAATGCCTTACCTCCATGCTATCTCTCCGGCCCCTTGAGTAGGTATTTCTTACCCTGAAATAAAAACAAGCAGTTCCAAATGCAATATGACTGACAAGTAAGAACATAATTAAGAGGATACCTTAGTAATTGGTTGCACTTAAAAAGTCACAAAATTTAAAAAGTTAAATTTAAATGTAAAAAGTTAGTAAGTCGGAGAGACAGCACTGTGGTAGGGCATTTGCTTGCATGCTGACGACCTAGAAGAGACCCGGTTCATTCTTGGCATCCCATGTGGTCCTCAAGCCTGCCGGGGTGGTTTCTGAGGGCAGAGCCAGGAGTAACCCCTGAGTGCCACCAGGTGTGGCCCCAAAACCAATCAATCAAAAATTAAATAAAGTTTAAAAAAAATTCATGAATAGGGATTGAAACTATAGCACCATGGGAAGGGTGTTTGCCTTGAAAATGGCCAACCTGTGTTTGAGCCCTGGTATCTCTTACGGTCCCCCAAGCCTGTCAGGAATAATTCCTGAGAGTAGCCCATGTGACTCAAAAAACAAAGTAAAACAAAAAAGTCACAAATAAGCAGTAGTTGCATGCTATTCTGAGCAAATAAGAACCAGTGTGGAGCCAGACATTCTCTAAAGGTTTAAAAAAGAAGAATTCTAGGGGCCTGAGTGATAGCACAGCAGTAGAGTGTTTGCCTTGCATGCTGCATATCTGGGGTAGACAGGTTTGATCCCTGGCATCCTAAATGGCCCCCCAAACCTGCCAGTATCGATTTCTTTTTTTTTTTTTTTTTTTTGGTTTTTGGGCCACACCCGGCGGTGCTCAGGGGTTATTCCTGGCTGTCTGCTCAGAAACAGCTCCTGGCAGGCACGGGGGACCATATGGGACACCGGGATTCGAACCAACCACCTTTGGTCCTGGATCGGCTGCTTGCAAGGCAAACGCCGCTGTGCTATCTCTCCGGGCCCGCCAGTAACGATTTCTGAGCGCAGAGCCAGGAGTAACTCTTCAGTGCCAGTGGGTGTGGCCCAAAAATAAAATTAAAAAAAAAAAAAAAAAAAAGGAATTCTATGGGTTGGAGTGATAGTACAGTTGGCAGGGCTCTTGCCTTGCAAATGGCCAACCTGTGCTGGATCCTCAGCACCCTACAGATCCCCTAAGCACTGCCAGGAGTAATTCTGGAGTGTAGAACCAGAATTCAGACCTGAGTATAGCAGGGTGTGGTCCAAAAACAAAAACAAAAAACTTTTGTTTTTTTCTTTGTGGACACACCCAACAATGTTTGGTGGACTATGCAGAGTGAAGGATCTTAGCAAGGATTCCTACCTACATGTTCCACTTAGTTCTCTGAGCTACCTCCCCAGCCAGCCCTAAGTATTCTGATGGAAGTTAAAAGTTAAAAACCATACACTAGGGCCCGGAGAGATAGCACAGCGGCGTTTGCCTTGCAAGCAGCCGATCCAGGACCAAAGGTGGTTGGTTCGAATCCCGGTGTCCCATATGGTCCCCCGTGCCTGCCAGGAGCTATTTCTGAGCAGACAGCCAGGAATAACCCCTGAGCACCGTCGGGTGTGGCCCAAACACCAAAAACAAACAAACAAACAAAAAAAAAACCATACACTAAAAAATAAGAGGGCCAGAGTGATAGCACAGTGGATAGGATTTTTGTCTTGCATAAAGCTGATCTGGATTTGATCCTCAGCACCCCGTATGGTTCCCTGAACTGAGCCCATCAGGAATGCTTACTGAGTGCAGAACCAGGAGTCCCTATGCATCATTGTATGTGGATCCAAACATATAAACACACATAGATAAAAATGAAACTGGCAAGAAATTCTGGCAAGAAAAGAAATAGAATTGCTCTTCAGGGGACAGCAGTTCATGAGGAACGTTTTCGCTGGAATAAAATGGACTATGTGGACAGATAAAATGAATATCTCAAAAACCAGAGAAGTAATTCCAACCTATAACCACTTAGACATTAGTACTTACAAGAACAAGAGTTTGAATAGAAAAGGAGCTAAATAAAATAGATTTTAGGAGTCTTAGCATATTAGAACTGTAATGGTAATATCTCTAAAAGACCAATCCAATTCAATTCACGGAAAACGAGTCAAATAAATTTACAAAGAATATCCTGAAACCTAATTTTAAACATTTCAACATCTTCCTCATCTAAACATATTTCTTAATAATTTTGACATTATTAAGCAAGTCACAGATTGATATTATTAAACCATGAAATGAGCATGCAGCAGTCAGACAGGAACTAAAATAAAAGGACTTAGTCAAGTCTAGGAGCAAACCATGCCCTATTTGGCTACAGCCTGGGATAAAAATTAATTGTGCTAAAAAAAAAAAAGAAGAAAGAGAAAAGAAAATCAAATTATGCTGAAAAAAATAAGGGGAGAGGTGCTTGGGGCATACAAGGTGACCTTTCACTTCTTGCTTTCAGTATTTGTTGTTCAACAAACCCAACGGGAATCATCAAATATATAATTACGGGGACCAAATTGAGCCTTTTAAATTATGCAAATCAAACAGAAAAGCAAGATACCCCAGGTTTATAACTGGGCATCATGTGTTCATGACATGTGGGTACAGGCAGACTAAACCAGCCACTGAGATCTAAAGCTTCCCAACAACACCCTGAGGCTGTAGAACTGCTGTAGGAAGATGACTATGAAGAGGATTTCACTGCAAAAGGATGACACGTGAAGGAGTTTTCAAGCTGTCCAGCTTCTGAGGAATTTTCCCAACTTGCAAAAGGAAACAGGAATCTTTTACTTGAGCTAATTCAGCCAGAGGGCAGATGGCATAATTCAAACCTGGGACTTTAAAAGCAGGTAACCAAGAGCTTCCCTACAGAAAGGAAAAAGCAATACACCTCCATGGACAGTAGAATAGCAGGAAGAAACAAGGATTCCAGACTTTTTAAAGGATACGGTCTGTACCAGGAAACAACGTTCTTCCAGTCAACAGCTCGGCCATTATGCATCCCACTGACCAGATATCAACTGGAAAAATTAAAAAGAAATAAAAGTACATGCAACGTCATCGTTATTACAGTTGGTAACAAATGCAAATATAACTAGGGATGAAATACTCAAATTTCTTAAGATACCAAAGGCTCAACAATCATACAAATTTTTACAGAAATAAGTAATCTTATGGGGCCGGCGAGATAGCATGGAGGTAAGGCATTTGCTTTTCATGCAGGAGGTCATCGGTTTGAATCCCGGCATCCCATATGGTCCCCGTGCCTGCCAGGAGCAATTTCTGAGCCTGGAGCCAGGAATAACCCCTGAGCACTGCCGGGTGTGACCCAAAAATCACAAAAAAAAAAAAAAGTAATCTTATTAAGACCTTGGGCCCATTAAAAGGTTTCATAAGTGAGGTAAACCAAAACATAATTGGAGAAATAAACAGTTCACAAAATAATAAATGTTTCATACTGATAGAAATTATGGATTCTGGAGGCTGAGTTGATATTACAGCAGGTAGGGAACTTGCCTTGCTCGCAGGTGATCTGGGTTCGATTCCTGGTATTCCATATGATCCCCTGAGACTTCCAGGAGTGATTCCTGAGCTCAGAGCCAGGAATAACTCCTGAGCATCACAGGGTGTAACCCAAACCCCACCTCAAATTATGGGTCTTCCCAGTAAATATATATGGAGATGTTAAATTTATGAATACATCTTTAATTTCAAGTAGAAAAACACTCAGATAATTAGCTGACAAAATGTAAACATAAAAACTAAGTGCTGGGGCCTGAGCGATGGCGCAGCAGTAGGGTGTTTGCCTTGCATGCAGCTGACCCAGGATGGACCTCGGTTCGATTTCCTGGTGTCTCATATGGTTCCCCAAGCCAGGAGCGATTTCTGAGTGCATAGCCAGGAATAACCCCTGAGCAACACTGCGTGTGGTCCAAAAATCAAAACAAGCAAACAAACCACCAAAAAAAAATAAATAAATAAAAAAAAACCCCTAAGTGCTAAACCAAAAAATTTGAAAGTTGAGTATAAAAACTCCGCTTTCTTCCCCCTGAGGACTATGTGGATTTGACAAGATCATTGGGGGGAAAAGATGCTTCTTCCCATCCCTACCATCTGCACCTCTGAGAACCCCAAAGAGCCAATATACTGTAAGACCCAAAATGGCCACTGCAAACAATACCACAATACCTGTCTGGTTATAATGCATCCAATTAAGCATGATCTCAGGAGCCCGGTACCACCGAGTGGCCACATAGCCAGTCATTTCATCATCCGTATGTCGAGCCAGTCCAAAATCCAAGATCTAAGAGAGAACAAGAGAAATCAGCCATTGAAAAAGCCAAACTCCTCAAAGTTGAAAGGGGAAAAAAAATCCTAGTGCCTAATAAAAAGGAAAAACAATACAGTATTCTCATAAATATACTTGTTGATTTTTGCTTTAAACCACACAGTAAACACAATCCGAACTTACATAATGCATTTATGAGAAGTGAAACAAAAGCAATGAAACTATAACATCCACAAAAGTACTGCACATGAATTCAGAACAGCTTTATACAACCCCAATTAGAACTGAAGCCAAGTTCATCGACAGGTGGAGAGAGAAATGAACTGTGATATTTCATAAAGTCAAATACTACTCAGCCATGAAAAGTAATCAAATTAATTAAATAAATCCAGCAACTAAAACCAACTATTAATGTAAACACATACAGATAAACTTCAAATATTAACTAACAGCAGCAGAAAGATCAAATAAAAGTGTATTAATCCATTTTTTTTAATGAAACTATATAAATCTACTCTCTTGCAGAAAGCAGACAGTTGTTTGTGTGGGCCCAGTTTAGGGCAGAAAGATGGGGAATGGTTAGTAAGAGGCAGAAAGGAAGATTTCCAAGAGTTAAAAATTATTATTTTATATTTGTAATAGTATATATAATTACATATAAATTTGCCAAATGCACAGTTAAAATAGTGCATCTTATTGTATGGGACTTATTTCCTAAAATATGAATGAAGTGAAAACAGGAAGTTCCAAGAATTCTTGCTCTTTATAAACAAGTACTTTCTTTTATTTGAATTATTTTGAATGAGTGGATTTCTTACACTTTTCTCTTAAGAACCATGGTTGACCCGAACAGACCTGGCTTCGATATGTGCATGCCATATGGTTCCTCGAGCCTGCCAGGAGCGATTTCTTTTCTTTTCTTTTTGGGGGAGGGATTTGGGTTTTGGGTCATACCCGGCAATGCTCAGAGGTTACTCCTGGCTCTACACTCAGAAATCGCTCCTGCAGGCTTGGGGGACCATATGGGATGCCAGGATTCGTCCTTTTGCATGCAAGACAAATGCACTACCTCCATGCTATCTCTCTGGCCCCTGCCAGGAGCAATTTCTGAGCACAAAGCCAGGAGTGCTGCTGGGTGTGGCCCAAAAACCACCACCACCAACAACAACAAAAACAAAAAACAACAACAAAAACAAAGAACCAATTTAAATGTAATGATTTCCTGTCCAGGAATGCTTACTTCATATTCAGATGTGTCTGTCTATATTATAACAAACATGTTAAATTCCTAAATAAAATTTATGATTTTTATTACTTAGGGAGTGGGGGGTCTTGGTCCACTGCAGGTGGTGCTCAGGGGCTATTTCTGTGCTGAGATATGACACCTACCTACCAGGTGGTGCTCCAGAGGACCATTAAGTGGTGTTGGGGGATTGGAATCAGGATTGGGGGGCATGATAAATGAACTTTATTTTAGAAGAAAATAGGCACCCCGGCCGGAGAGGTGGCGCTAGAGGTTAAGGTGTCTGCCTTGCAAGCGCTAGCCAAGGAAAGATCTCGACCGCGGTTCAATCCGTTCAATCCCCTGGCATCCCATATGGTCCCCCCAAGCCAGGGACAATTTCTGAGCGCTTAGCCAGGAGTAACCCCTGAGCATCAAATGGGTGTGGCCTGAAAAACCAAAACAAAAAAAATTTAGGGCCCGGAGAGATAGCACAGCGGTGTTTGCCTTGCAAGCAACTGATCCAGGACCAAAGGTGGTTGGTTCAAATCCCGGTGTCCCATATGGACCCCCGTGCCTGCCAGGAGCTATTTCTGAGCAATGCCGGGTATGCCCTCCCCCCCCCAAAAAAAAAGAAAGAAAATAGGCACCTGATGCCACCTTCACCATCACTGATGTGTGATTTTTATTTTTTTGGTTTTTGGATCTGAGTGCTGTGATCCAAAAACCAAAAAAAAATAAAAAATAAAAAAAGAAGTGTTTACTACATGATGAATATGTATCTGAAAACCACCATTCAAGTTCCCTGCTGAACACTGCAACCAAGTGTGTGAACGCCATGGCCCATTGCAACAACATCTGGAAAGAAAAGGGAGAAATACCCTATAATAAATCAACTAATTTGAACTGATTCTGAAGGATGAATTTTCAGATTAGCAAGTCACAGCTTATAAACTACTCCCTATCTATACACTTGGTTAGTCAAAGATATAATTTTGCACGTTAAAATGATTTTCTCTGTCTCTTCATCTTACCTTCAGCTCACAGTCTTCATTCACAGCCAGATTACTAGGTTTTAGATCCTAGGAAACAAGTACAGAGGGGAGGATCAAATCTGTGATCCACCGAAGCTTCTCTTCTCAGCGAGAACCATGGGCATCCAGACAAAAAAAGGAAGCCTTCCTCCACCCACAGTGAGTCTCTAGTCTTGATTAGTCTTACGTACATGAAAACTATGTACCTTCTTTCTGTCATCAGCTTAAACTTGGAGCAAAGTTTCAATCAATATTTCTAAAGGAAGTCTAGATTAAGAGGTTGGTTAAATGTCCAGCTCCCACTCTTTGCCACAACACCCTCACCACCATTGCGACCACCAACCCAGGCCCCCAAATAATTTAATCAAAATGACAATACATACCCTGTGAATGATGTCAGCTGAATGTATATACTGTCGATGGGGGAAAAAATTCAACAGGAAGAAAAAAGTTCAGAAAGTTATCTTCAGTGCTTAGCCCCTACCCCTGCCCAATGTCCCACAACATATTTTAGTTATATTTTCAGGAATGCATAGTACGTAAGGATTGTTTATATAAACAACTGGATAAAAATTTGAGTGAGGAATCATTAATAGTCTATATATTGATCATGGCTGTGATTTCATACTATCAATACTAGTCACAGATCTAGAATATGAATAAACTAGAGCTTTCATCGTACATCCCAGTGGGTTCATTGGAACTCAATAATGACTCAAAATTATTGATTTTAATTTTAAAACACTTTATTTGCTCCTCCCACAAATCAGCCTCATGACATCATTCAAATAGTAGAATTTGATGCAACAGATTCTAGAAAGAAATCATGCAGTTAACCTGCAACAATAAAGCATCCTTAACTCTCAGACATACATACAATGGGTGAAATGATAGAAATGTCTATAGACTCAAAATCCAGGACGTTGGGGATATGAAAGAGATAAGACTGTCCAAGGGCTGTTAATATTATGGTCATTAAATATTTGATGTTTCCCATAAGAAAGGTTTGCCTCTTAATGAAAGGGAGAAAGGGAGAATTCAACTTTCAAACTTGTTCCTTCTGGGGCCAGACAACAGGTAGGGTATTTGTCTGGCAGGCAGTTGACCTGGGTTCATTCCAGCAGCCCATGTGGTCCCCTGAGCTCTCTAGGAGTGAACTCTGAGTGCAGAGTCAGAACTAAGCCCTGAGCATCACTGAGAGTGGCTCCAAAGCCCCATCACAAGCACACAAATTGTCACTTCTACTGTCTGTACCTTGAGTCCTCGGAGAATTTGGTAGATAAGAAACTGAACATGGTCATCTGTAAGCTTTTGACATTTCACAATGTTGTTCAGATCTGCCCCCATGAGATGAGTCACCAGATACCTAGAAATTAATAAAGAGTTACACAGTAAACTAGAAGCTATTATTTTCATTAAAACAAGTTTTCAAAAGATACCCAGAAAGTAAACCAAGGAAAGTTAATTAAAAATCTAAGTAACTATTCATTTATGGGAAGACCGATTGTTTACAATATTACTATTCTAACTTAACCACCTGCTATTTTTCTAAAACATATGTATACCTATCGCTTCTTGGCCTTTTGGCTAAGATCAAGTGTAAAATATATGTATACTTTTTCCTACATTAAATCCTCTATAAAGGAGTCAACATATCCTTTTCCTACGTCAAGGAAAATGATAAAGGGAGAGAAAACAGCAGAGATGGAATTAAAATGACGTATGATTTAATATTCTTTTCTTTCAAATTATTATCACATAGAAAATATGTAACTAAAGATATGGTCAAGATAAAAGTACTCTGTAGTTTCAAGTATCTTATTACATTTTCATTTCATTGTAAAACCCTCAAGTTGTAGGTTCTAAAATAGAATATCTTAAATTTTCAAACTACAATTATCTTTTCCTGGATATTATTCACTGGGAAAAAAAGATTAGGGAAACATCTAATCTGTATGCATTCTGGACCTTCTCATAAGGGTGGTGCTGCTTATTAATCCTGTCTTTATGTGGTAAGATTAGGAGATATTATATTCAAGTCCAACAGGTTCACCAGAGATACTGTAGACGCAATACCTTGCCTAACCATATTACTGTATCACATAGCTATGGGAACCCAAGAACCCTATCGAGACTAATAAGGCAAAATTTTTTAAAAGCTACTTAGGTTTGATCGACGGTATTAGAACCACCCCCACTCTTTAGATCAAATAATGATGTGTGTCAGAGTCACAAAGAATACTGACTTTCTACTTCTTCTATTTATTAGTAGACTGTAATATACTACTAATGTATTATATAACCGATAAGCGGGGGCCGAAGAGATAGCATGGAGGTAAGGCGTTTGCCTTTCATGCAGAAGGACGGTGGTTTGAATTCCGGCATCCCATATGGTCCCCTAAGCCTGCCAGGAGCGATTTCTGAGCATAGAGCCAGGAATAACCCCTGAGCACGGCCAGGTGTGACCCAAAAAAAAGCCAAAAAACAAACAAACAAAAAACCGATAAGTGCATGGTGCACATACATATACACACATATATACTATATGCTATCATACTTATTACTTTCCCCAGACATAACTGAATTGTTTGTTTGGCTTTGGGGCCACATCTAGTGGGACAGCCATGCAGTACCAGCCAAGGATGGTATGCAAAGCCTTTGAACCATTTCCTTGGTCCTCAATTTCTGTGTGTCCTATCTTTGTTGGGTTGTGATAGTTTCCAATTTACTGAAGATCAACAGGACTTAGCCCAGGTGTAAAATTCAAATAGATTTTAGCAATTTTTTAAAAATAAATTTCCTGTTGTAGTATTGAGGAAAGAATGAACTCCAAATTTAATTTAAAGAGCAAACTGGACTTGTTTTTGGACCAACTGAAAAAGTTTTCATAAAAACTGATCTGCGGCCAGAGCTATAAAATAGCGAGTAGGGCATTTGCCTTGCATGCAGCCAACCTGGACTGGATTCCCAGCATCCCATATGGTCCTGAGCCTGCCAGGAGTAATTTCTAAGCTCAGAGTTAAGAGTAACCCCTAAGCACTGTCAGGTGTGCCCTTCTGAAAAAATAAATAAATAAATAAAATAAAATAAAATAAAATCAGATCTGATATAAAAGATTTATTGTACCATGTTCAACATAGACCGGGCACTAATCATCATGCTATGGTCTCACAAACTTTCTGAAACTTCCTCTCTAAGGTAGTTTCTCATTTCACTGATGAAAACAAAACAAAATAAAACAAGAGATAGGACAAAATAATCTGCTCAAGGTTAAAACCATGGTAATATTAGTTCAGTATTAATAACTATAAATCACAGTGCCTTAAATATTTTTTTAATTTTAGAAGCCATGATGTTTGAGGGTTGAAGGTAATTGCTAACCCAGATTCCATTCCCAGTACCACATCGTCTCTCAAGCATCCTTGCATTCATCCTAAGCCCGAAGTACCACCGAATGGCCCGGATAGTCCCCAGCATACTACAGCTCTTGTTTGAACTACCCAAATCACTGATCGGGGCCCATTGGGCATTACGTAGAAAGCCAAAAAATAATAACAATAACGAAGCTGGAACCCATGACCTTTATTACAAATTCTTCCAGTTTACAGGGGAAAAAATTTTTTTTAACTTTTTGGGTCACAACTGGCTCTACCTCAGTAATTACTCCTGACAATGCTTGGAGGATCATATGAGATGCTGGGGATCAAACCCAGGTTGACTGCATGCACAATTAAGTGCCTTACCCACTGTACTATGGTGTTCTCTATACTACCAAATTCCTCAGGCCATGACAGAGAATATTTATAAAACTTATCACATTTTAGAATTATTAAGTTAAAAAACATAGAACTATAAAATCTAAATTTAAAGCATTAAATTTTATGTTTTAAACATAAAATCATAAAAGATTATATAAATCTAATTTTAAAGATTTTAAGTTTCAAAACTGTCATAATATCCAGCAGTATCTTTTACAATCTTCTTAGCAATTCTCAATATTTATTATCAACGTTAATCTTTAAATAAAAGAGTTGACTAAAGGGGCCGGAGAGGTAGCATGGAGGTAAGGCGTTTACCTTTCATGCAGGAGGTCATCGGTTCGAATCCCGGCGCCCCATATGGTCCCCTGTGCCTGCCAGGAGCAATTTCTGAGCCTGGAGCCAGAAATAACCCCTGAGCACTGCCAGGTGTGACCCAAAAACCACAAAAAAAAAAAAAAAAAAGAGTTGACTAAAACAGTAATATTTCATCCCATCAGACTTCTCATTTTTTACATCCAGATGGACATAGAAGTTAATAAGTGAGAATGTTGAATTTCATTAATGTTTTAAAATTAGGATCTCCCCCCAAAAACTGGGGAAATGGTTACCCTATCCATAATAGCTATTGTTATAAATGACAAGGCTTCATCTAGAATCCAATTAGACTGCTTTGCAAACAATGACATTTTATGATATTGCAAGTAAAAAGATTATTTTCTTAACTTAAAAACAATTGTAAACGGGGCTGGAGAGATAGCACAGCTGTAGGGCATTTCATTTGCCTTGCACATGGTCAACCCAAGATGGACCTACGTTCGATTCCCGGCATCCCATATGGTCCCCTGAGCCTGCCAGGAGCAATTTCTGAGCGCAGAGCCAGGAGTAACTTTCCTGAGCACTACTGGGTGTGGCCCAAAAACCAAGAAAAAAAAATTGTAGACTTTGAAAGGTAAACAAAGAAAACATTTTTCCCCAAAATGATTTTACCTAGAAATCCTTGATGTATCTGGCTGGAAATAAAATCTAAAAATCCTAAAAAACCCTAACTCTCTAATATGTCTGTAGTAATTCACAAGCAGTATTTTCAATATAGCCATGGTAATTTCAAATATAAGCATTACGTTTAAATAGTGATTAGCCAGAGTAATAGCACAGTGGTAGGGTGTTTGCCTTGCATGCTGTGGACCCAGGATGAACCTGGGTTTGATTCCCAACATCCATATGGTCCCTCGAGCCTGCCAGGAGCAATTTCTGAGTGCAGAGCCAGAAGAAATCCCTGAGCACCTCTAGGTGTGGCCCAAAAACTAAACTAAAATAAAATAAAACTAGTGACTAATGGCTAAAGAAATCCTATGCAATTAGAACACCATAACATGGGTAAGAGTCTGAGATCATGCTTTAGTTAAAATATTGTCCCATCCATCTTATCAGTTAAGTTTCCTGACATGGGTGAGACTACAAAAACATTATGTAAGTATATGAGACTAATAAAGTAACAGCCAAACATTGATGGTAGGTTACTACTACATCAAATGAAAAGTATTCATAACAGAAGTACCTTCCAGGAACTAACCTAATTATCATATAGTGCTTCTTATGAGGCCTAGGAACCAATCTAAAATGTCCAATTGCCAAGTTCCTACATTTATCATGTAAAGAGGATTCCATAGAAAGTATACACCATGCAAAGTTAGTAAATGCTTATGGAGTCATATCATCTTTTAAAGGTAATGAGCCAGAGAACAGGCAGAAAATGAGCATGAACATACTTAAAATAAGTCTACTTCAAAAGGAGCATTAGTGACAATGCCATCGTTTTTATAGCATTTGTCTCTTGAAAACAAATAGAAGTACATATTAGAAAAGACATCGCTAATAGTGCCAATGTAAGTCACGCTGCAAAAAAGTTAATGGAGGGTTGAAAACATCTAGGAAATGATCTAGTTCTTCCACCTTTGTTTAGTCATATTCATTTTTTCATAGGAGAGTTAAATGGTTATAAGAGTATTAAAGCCTATGCCACTCAGTTACTATACCCACTACCACCAAATGTCAAGAGACCAAACAGAAACTGAGGATGCTAAGAAGAATAGCTCAAGGGGTTTTTTCAACTGTTCAAATAGCCTATCTTACATGCCATGAAGCCCTGGATTCATTAATTCCTAGTGCTACATGGTCCCCTGAGCATCACCAGGAGTGAGCACAGAGCACAAACTGGGGGAATTCCCTGAGCTTACTCTAGTGTGAACAAAAAACAGACCCCTACTCCCCACCCTCTGCCAAATTAGGAATTGAGCATGCTTCAGCTAATAAAGGCTGAGAAGCTGGATTCACAATCCGTTACAAATCTTGTTTTTCAATTTATTTGTGAAGATGGTCTCTCTTCAATTTAATCAAGCCAAAAAGAATGTCAGCCGCAATTTCTCCAAATGACTCTTACAGAAAAAAATATTTTGTGCTTTGCTGCTGGGACTGCAATAAGGTGACAGAGTTCTTTTCTCAGATGGGGGAAATCCCTGGGTCTGAGCCCCCGAAGAGAAAATGAAACTCCATTCTAACAAGAGTTGTTTTTTTTTTTTTTTTTTTTTTTTTTTTGGTTTTTGGTTTTTGGGCCACACCCGGCGGTGCTCAGGGGTTACTCCTGGCTGTCTGCTCAGAAATAGCTCCTGGCAGGCACAGGGGACCATATGGAACACCGGGATTCGAACCAACCACCTTTGGTCCTGGATCAGCTGCTTGCAAGGCAAACGCCACTGTGTTATCCTTCCGGGCCCCTAACAAGAGGTTTTTTTAGTATTATAGACAGTACTAAATGTCCAATTGTCAGCATTATTTAGTAAGCACTTCTGGAGTGGTGCCCAAAGGTCAAGGCCTCTCTCCTGCTGCTTTTATTTATTCCGTTTTTAAAAATAAAGGTTGCCCCAATGTCTTAGGAAATGAACCCAGAGGATAGTCCCCTCAATTCTTGTACAATGCTAGGGAGGTGGGGACAAGAGATGCCAGGGACTGAACTCAGGCCCCCTTCTTTCCCCAATCACATGTACATGCTCTACAGTGTGGGCTAGTTCCCTGGCCCCTTTCCAGTTCCCTTTAAGACAAACAAAAAAGCTTTAGTACAATCAAAAAGAATCTGGGGCCAGTGCAGTGGCGCTAGAGGTAAGGTGTCTTGCCTTGCCCCTGGCGTCCCATATGGTCCCCCAAGCCAGGAGCAACTTCTGAGCGCATAGCCAGGAGTAACCCCTGAGTGTCACTGGGTGTGCCCCCCCCCAAAAAAAAAGGGGCCGGCGAGGTGGCGCTAGAGATAAGGTGTCTGCCTTGCAAGCACTAGCCAAGGAAGGACTGTGGTTCAATCCCCCAGTGTCCCATATGGTTCCCCCAAGCCAGGGGCAATATCTGAGCGCTTAGCCAGGAGTAACCCCTGAGCATCAAACGGGTAATCTATGCAGGAAAAAAATCTCTTTAATATCTGCAGCTTGTTATCTCCTGTAGGTCTGCCTTATTTGATAAGGACAATTATAAAAGGTAAAAATTATTTCCATGTTTAAAGAAAGTTCTTAAGGTCACCATGGGGATTGATACTTTTTAAAAAGACAAGCCTCTTTGGAGTCAATGATACTTAGGACTCACTACAGCCTACTCCCAACACTGCAGTCAGGTTGATTCTATATAAAAACAAAACCCTGGGTTGGAGAAATAGAGAGAGAAGCTAGGGCGTTTGCCTTGCATGCAGCCAACCTGGTTTTGATCTCTGGCACTTGACAACCGTCATCAGGAGTGAACTCTGAATATAGTCAGGAGTTATCTCTGAGCACTGCTAGGTCTGACCCCAACCCACTTCAATTAATTTACTTAAAAAAAAAAAAAAAAAAAGATCATACCATGCCAGCAGTCGAACGGATTCCTCTTTCACTTAAAGTCAAAATCTTTTCAATGATCACTAAGACTTACATAGTCTAGCACCCTGTGTCCAATTATTTCTAATCTCACAATCAATTTCTTCCTCCCACCAGCTTTTCATTGCTTACGCTATGATATAGGTTTCTGCTTTCATTCCAATTTAAGCAAACACTCCTCTACCTCTGGAACTTTTGCAATGACTTTTCTTTTTTTTTTTTTTTTTTTTGGTTTTTGGTTTTTGGGCCACACCCGTTTGACGCTCAGGGATTACTCCTGGCTATGCGCTCAGAAATCGCCCCTGGCTTGGGGGGACCATATGGGACACCGGGGGATCGAACCGTGGTCCGTCCTACGCTAGCGCTTGCAAGGCAGACACCTTACCTTTAGCGCCACCTTCCCGGCCCCACAATGGCTTTTCTTTCTACCAGGAATACAATTCCCCTAGGTCAGTGGTCGGCAACCTGCGGCTTGCGAGCCGCATGTGGCTCTTTACACTTTATTATTATTATTATTATTATTATTATTAGTGTGTGTGTGTGTGTGTGTGTGTGTGTGTGTGTGTGTGTTTGGGTCACACCCAGCAGTGCTCAGGGATTACTCCTGGCTTCACGCTCAGAAATCGCTCCTGGCAGGCTCAGGAGAACATATGGGATGCTGGGATTTGAACCGATGACCTTCTGTATGAAAGGCAAACGCCTTAACACTTTTAATTTGGCTCTTCTGTGTGCCGGGCGGCCGCTCTAGGACTCAGGACTCTGCTCTTAGCCTCTGTCAGTGCGCGCCCTGTGTGGCTCTCAACATAAATTTCAATCGTGGTTTTGGTGAGATTTGGATCAGTTGAAAAAAGAGGTTGCCGACCACTGCCCTAGGTAATCAGGGGTCTCATTCTTCAAATGCTTAGAACTGCTGCTCAAAATGTACCTTCTCAACATAGCCAAACTTCATAGTTCCATTTAAAAGTCTGTATTTTCCCCTGATTTTGTTGAATAGCTACTAAGGCCAAGTCAGTTAGAATCACCTTAAAAACTGCTCAAATGTAAGAACTGACAGCCTAGCTGGTTTATTTCACAAATTATTCTCCTCACTTGAGCACAGGTTAGTGCAAGTACTTCATCTGCATCATCAAACCGACAGAGTATGATCTGCCTTACGGGATCAAAACAGAAAGCTAGTCAAAAGAAAGCACTAGGGGTCTCCCCCAGTTCTTTTGTGTGTTTTGGCCTATCAAGTTCTCTTTTGTTTGGTTTTTGGGCCATACGGCTTACAACTGACTCTACTCTCAGAAATTACTGTCAGTGATTGGGATGCTGGGATCAAACCTAGGTCAGCCATGTGCAAAGCTGTGGCCCTACCTATGGTATTATCCCTTTGGCTTACCCACCTCAAAGTCTTTAATCCACTTTGCATTAACTTTTGTGTATGCTATGAGATATGGGTCCAGTTCATTTTTTTTCCCACAGGTGGCTACCAAGCTTTCCCAATATGCGCTGAAGAGCTTTCCTCATTCCACTTCATCGACTCCACTCCTGTTACAGATCAGAGGGATTATCTCTGAGCTTGCAATTCTAGTCCACAGATATTCTAGGACCACATCATTTTGATAGCTAGAGATTTATAGTGCAACTTAAAGTCAGGAAATGAGAAACATCCCTTCTGTCTTTTTATTTTTCTCAGAATAGCTTTGGTTATTAGAGGAATTTTATGACTTCTTACATATCTTAGTGGCTTGTTCTAAATTCTCCAAGAATACCACTGGAACTTTTCAGAATATGGACCCCAGAGGTATTCAATGAGTTGAGTCCATTGCCAAAGATAACAAAAATAAAAATAAACAAATGAGACTATTTCAAATAAATTATTACATGGCAAAAGGAACTGAGGCTAAAGTAAAAAAGATATCCCATTAAATGGGAGAAAATATTTGTACATAAAATATAAGATAAAGTCCAGGATATAATAAAAAGGGGAGAGGAAATGGGGAGAGAAATTGAGCAAATATTCATTAAAGGCATAAAGATTGTCAATTAGCATGTAAAAAAAAGTGTTCGTCATAACTCTTTCAGGGAAATACTAAAAAAATGACAATAAGACCTTTCTTGATCTGGAGGCTAGCTCTAGCCGGCATGGGGTCTCGGGAGACCCCAGGTCGAAGGCTTTCTCCCTAGTTTGGGAGAAACTGCCCCCGGGCCTCCAGGTCTTCCCTGGGACCCAGCCCAGGTGGCCAGAAAAGGTGGGTGTCAGATGGTCCCTCCTGGAGGGGATCCCAAGCTTTCCCCACCCTTCCCCCAGTGAAGGGGGGGAGGGCACAGGGAGTAGGGCAGGTAGATCCTGGCTTCCGATTCTCTAACAAATCCTTTCTTGATCTGTAGGCCAGAAAAGGTGGGTCCAAATTGGGGGTTGCTGAGAGCTGCTCCTTTTCACTAAGGCAGTCTCTGGCAATTTCTTACCCGTCTCTATGTTCAAAACCGCGCGGGGGCTATAGCCCCTGTGCGCATGGTATATATTAATAGTATATCCTATCCTTAAGTTATGTTTTGTGTATGTAGAATGTCCATCTGGTATTCTGCCCTTTCGCACACCCCTGTAAAGCTCATTTTCACTCCCTAACTCTATCACCCCCAACCATCAGTACACCCCATTTACCCTTTCTAACTTCAGTACTGCACATTCCTAATCACACACCAAAGTGGTGCACAGGATTTAACAACCCCCAACTATTTTAAAAGACATAAAATGGACACGTATGGCTTTTGAATATTTTATGTCTATTTTCTTTGACAGCTATAACTCTTACTAAATATTCCCTTATACAGTGAAGATTTTCCCCACTTTTTATCTTTTCTTCTCTCTGTGAGCTGTTCAATAAGGAATATTTGGTGAAGTAGTCCCTCAGTTTAATGCTTATGTTTAACCATGTCATGGGGATTTATGGACTTGTTCTTGCAGCCCCCACATGGGCCTATAACACCATGTGGCATTGTTCCTTGTTTGCATAGGCACATTAAAATGGGAAAATACTATATATACAAATAAGTTCTTATCTAATAGAGGTAGGAACACAGAAATCTTGTAGAGCAATGGGTCCTTTTTTTATTTTATTTTTTTATTGTGACTGAAGTTCATTACACAGAATTATTTACGATACATAGTGACAATGAATGAAGGGCATTTCCACCACCAATGTTGTCCTCCCTCCACTCCTGTTCCCAGCATGTCTCCCACATCTCCCTCCTTTACCCCCCAGAATCCTAGTGCAAATGGTCTCCGCCTGGGGGCCGGGCGGTGGCGCTGGAGGTAAAGTGCCTGCCTTGCCTGCGCTAGCCTAGGACGGACCACGGTTCGATCCCCCGGCGTCCCATATGGTCCCCCAAGCCAGGAGCGACTTCTGAGCACATAGCCAGGAGTAACCCCTGAGCGTCACCGGGTGTGGCCCAAAAACCAAAAAAAAAAAAAAAAAAAATGGTCTCCGCCTTACAGCTTGTTATAGGTTGGGTATCTATTCTGTTTGGTGTTCCAGTCTGGTCATTTTTTTATTTACACTACATGTTCATATGACTGGTCCTGGTATTATTCTTTCATTCTTTCCCCCCCTCAATTTATGAGGCTGAATGATTCAAGTTATGCTATTCTGTTGGAGAAAAAAGGTTAAGGAAAAGAGGAGAAAAAAATTTGTTATCAACTACTAAAAAAGAAAAAAAAATCATCGAATAATATCCACAAAAGCGGAAAAGAAAGAAAAAAGTGGAAGAAAAAAGAGAAGGAAAATAATATCAAAAAACAAACAAAAATTAAAACAAAACCAGAAAAAGTGCTGCAGTGGCAGGGTTTGGTGTTACACCCTGAACATTGACATAATGACCTGGCACAGGCCTCTGAAGAATGGGCATTCTCCATTCACCCCTGAACCAGGGAAGCTAACTACGAAACATCCAAGACATTTATAATATCAGCTGGAAGCAATCCTCTACCAGGGAAGACCCTACTACTGCTCTGACATTGACCTGCTCAAAAGAGACTTCCCTCAACACTAAGAAGACTTGACAACAACGACCTGCTTACAGGACAGGGCTCTCTGCATTGCCCTTTTATTGTGAGGTGAAACTAGAGGACACTCTACACCATCCTGACTTCAATTTAAGATATGCAGATTCCAGGATCTTTAATACAGAAGCATGATACCAACAACAGAGACTGAAAAATAAAAGTGTATTGGCACTACAGACAATGGATTGGACAAACTAGTTTGCCTGGAGCCTAGAGTTGGACTTCTGCCAGTAAACTTTAGGAGTAGGGTCTCCTTGTATTTAGGCCAAGGCTTTTCCTTTCCATGTCCCTCATATTTTGGTGGGCCTATGCAAACAAAAACTGCAACTCTAACACCATTTTTACGCTGCTCCTTTGACTCTAATCCTTAAAAAAACCACTTAAACTTTTTTTTTTTTTTTTGGGCCACACCCGGCGGTGCTCAGGGGTTACTCCTGGCTGGCTGCTCAGAAATAGCTCCTGGCAGGCACGGGGGACCATACGGGACACCGGGATTCGAACCAACCACCTTTGGTCCTGTATTGGCTGTTTGCAAGGCAAACGCCGCTGTGCTATCTCTCTGGGCCCCACTTAAACTTTTGAGGTTAACTTAAACTAATATGCATGTGCAAGGAAATGTAAGAAAATACTATGCCTTCAAAGTTTAAGGAGTTACATAAGTTTTATGGCCTTAGATTGCTTTGCGTACTGCTAAGAAATGTATAATGTACTACAATCTGGGGACCTGAGGGACAAAGTAATTGTACATGGGTTCTATTTTACTTTTCTTTTTTTCTTTCTTTGTTTGTTTTTGTTTTTGTTTTTGTTTTTGGGCCATACCCGGCGGTGCTCAGAGGTTACTCCTGGCTGTCTGCTCAGAAATAGCTCCTGGCAGGCACGGGGAACCATATGGGACACCGGGATTTGAACCAACCACCTTAGGTCCTGGATCGGCTGCTTGCAAGGCAAACGTCGCTGTGCTATCTCTCCGGGCCCTATTTTACTTTTCTTAATGTTCTTTGGCTGAAAGATCAAAATTAAGGTATCTTCTAAGAATTCTGTTTATGGGTGATTGTCCTTCCACTGTAACTTTACCTTGTCCTCTTTCTTTGCATCTTTGTTCTCATAATTAAAAATAAATTTATTTTAAAAAATGACAATAAGATAATACCTCACACTGGAAAGAATGACTTGTATTGCATGAAAAGATAACAAACCAGTGCTGACAGCAATATGGTACACCATATGGTCCTGAGGCCACTAGGAGTGATCTCTGGGCATAGAACTATAAGTAAGCCCTGAGCACTGTAGGGTGTGGCCCAAAACAAAAACAAAACAAAAAAAGAGACTGGAGTGATAATATAGCAGGTAAGTGTGTTTGCCTTGCATGCAGATGACCTGGGTTTGGTTCTCTATATCCCATGCAGTCCCTGAGCAATGCCAGAAGTGATTCCTGACTGTAGAGTCAGGAGTAACCTCTGAGTATCATCAAGTATGGCCCCCAACGGCCCCCAAAAATATATGCCCACCCCTGTTCACTGGAACACTTAGTATAATAGTCAGGATATAGAAACAACCCAAATGCTGAACAACAAACAAATGGATAAAGTAGCGATAAGATAGATAGATCTATGTAGATACATATAAAATACATGTATGTGTATCTCTATGAATATACATATAGAATACAGTATAGTATAAAATATAAAATACAGTAATAAGAAAAAATAAAATCTTGCCACTTAAATAGAACTGGAGGGTATCACGTTAAGCAAAATAAGTCAGAGGTTGAAGGATAAATAGGTTTCACTCATCTGTGGTACAGAGAGAAACAAAACAAGGTAACAGATAGTATCAAACAAAGCTAAACCTTAGGTCCTGGTGGGAGAGATCGTGAGGAAAAAAATGTGCCAAGCAGACATCCAATTACAAACAAGATAGCACACAGTTGTTTGTTTCTGCAATTATGCCATCAATATTTAGTGGCAAAGCAACAGCAGAAGAGACGATTCAGATGGGAGGAAAGGATTAATACAAAAGAATAGAGAGAGCCTAAGAAATACTATAAAAAGAGAGCACAGGGCTGGAGAACATACCAAGAGGGGCCCAACACAGAGACATTAAGCAGATAGGGCTTTTATGAAGAATTCAAAAGCTAAGGGAGACTTTGAAGATACTGTACATCTTTAAATCAGCTAATCCAAGGCAAAGAGTGCAATTTTTTTGGTTTTTAGCTCATACCATGCAGCGTTCAGGAGTTATTCTTGGCTCTATGCTCAGATATCGCTCCTGGCAGGCTCAGAGGACCATATGGGATGCTGGGATTCGAACCACAGTTCTGCATACAAGGCAAACAAACACCCTATCTCCGTGCTATCTCTCTGGCCCCAAGTGCATTTTTTTTTATCATAGCAAGCAAAACTGAATGTTATTTTCTTAGAGGATACATTACTTATCCAAATTTCATATGTGCATAAATAAGAAGTTCCGTCAACTTTCTACCATTACCTTCAGCAGATAAAGGAATAAATTACAAATATAATAGCTAATATTGTTACTCATTTATCATTTTCCCAGGTAACTTTTTTGTTTTGTTTTGCCTTTTTTTTTTCCTAAAAAAAAATTGTTTGGGGCCAGAGAATAGCACAGCGGTAGAGCATTTGCTTTGCATGCAGCTGATCCAGGATGAAGCTTGGTTCAATCCCCCATGCCCTATATGGTCCCCCATGCCAGGAGTGATTTCTGATTGCATAGCTAGGAGTGACCCCTGAACATCACAGGGTGTGGCCCAAAAAGCCAAAACTAAATTATTTGTTTTGGGCCACACCCAGCACTTTTTACTCCTGGCTTATTCCTGGCTCTGTGCTCAGGTCCCCTGGTGAGCTCAGGGGCCCATAAAAAATGCCGGGGATTGAACCTGGGCCAGCAGCATGCAAGGCAAGTACACTACCTGCCCTCCATGGACCCCCAAGCTACTTTTCCTCTTTTATGTATGTTAAGTAAAGATGGAAACAGATTTAAAACTTTTATGGAAATATGAATTCGAAATAGACATGTACATATCACAATGTTAAAATTAGGAGATGCCATTTCATTTAATTATTTTTGCCTATGACAAATAATACAGAATTCTAACATAAAAAAGCTTCTCACTGATGAACTTATTTAAAATATTCCTTATATTATATATTACATATCTATTCCCCAGCCATTTTTACAGTAAATATAACCTTGATTGTGTGATCATCACATATAATAATATGTTTTCTCAAGGCAGCTTTTGATAAACTGTAATGAAAAGATAAAATGTAAATGTTTCCTTATTTTCAAAGAATAATTTTGTTTGCTTGTTTTTTTTTTTTTTTGCCACACCCAGCAGTGCCAGGTTTTATGCTCAGGGATCAGTCCTTTTCACTTAAGACACTCAAGGAGGGGCCGGGTGGTGGCGCTAAAGGTAAGGTGCCTGCCTTGCCTGCGCTAGCCTTGGACGGACCGCGGTTCGATCCCCCGGTGTCCCATATGGTCCCCCAAGCCAGGAGCAACTTCTGAGCGCATACCAGGAGTAACCCTTGAGCGTCACCGGGTGAGGCCCAAAGACAAAAAAAAAAACTATTAAGAAGAAATTATAGGATAAAGAATGGTCAGACAGCAGGAGTCAGGAGTATTAATCTTCAACCATGGCAGTGAGGAGAAAAAGGCTATGATGAATACCTGTATGTAAAGTCTTTAAGAAAAAAGTAGACCCACAAACCCGTCATATGGATATGTGGGAATAGTGCTCCAGGTCAACAGCTGAAACCAGTGCAAAGGTTCTGCTAGAAATGTGGTTGTCTACATCAGTGGTCTTCAACCTTTCTACACCTGTGAACAGGTACCAATTCTGCAATCGAGTGTATGAACCAGCGGTTAAATCAAGGTGGTAGATGAGTGGTATTCAACCTTTTGAGTGTCATCCTTGCGCAGGGGCCATGCTAATCTTCCAATTTTAGTATATGTGCTGCGGAAGCAAGCACAGCTATTCAACCTTTTGAGTACTGTGGGCCAGCATTGGTGTGTGGACAGGTGGTTGAAGTCTACATTCAACAAAGAACAAACAGGCCAGAGAAACTGCAATGGAGAGTGGAAAAGGTGACAGATGGGACCAGAGAGCGCAGAGGACTGACTCAGCATCTTTCAGAACATGCACCATGCTTGATCACTTAAAGTTTCCTTCCTCTCATTAGGTGCCTCAATTCAATGCACAGGGTCATGTTGGTCTCATTTATTGTATGTGACCCAGATGACTGTATCTTGCACAAAATAAAAACTAACAAAGTAAATCAAAGCTCAATTGTAACGCTAGAAATTCACTCAGAGTGAAAGTCTAACTTTATTCTAGTTGTACAATAATTTTCAGAAAGCTAAGTTAAATGAATATCTGCTAGGGGCTGTTGACTGACCCTGCAGTGATAGAAATTATGCTAGATAACGGAAGAATGGGGAACCTCTTGCACTTTCTTCCCTCTTCAAGAATTAAGCAAAAATAATAATACAGATATTAAGAAACTAGGGCTAGGAAGAAAAGGGGAAAGTAGGGCGAGACTAGTGACAACTTAGTTTTTCTCAAATTTGAGGAAATGATTCTCACTGAGTACAACAATTCTTCCTGTCTATAAAGTTTCATCAGAAAAACACAGAGTTAAGAAAAGACAATGCGGGCCCGGAGAGATAGCACAGCGGTGTTTGCCTTGCAAGCAGCCGATCCAGGACCAAAGGTGGTTGGTTCGAATCCCGGTGTCCCATATGGTCCCCCATGCCTGCCAGGAGCTATTTCTGAGAAGACAGCCAGGAGTAACCCCTGAGTATCGCCGGGTGTAGCCCAAAAAAAAAAAAAAAAAAAAAAAAAAAAAAGAAAAGACAATGCTGGGGCCGGGTGGTGGCGCAAGAGGTAAGGTGCCTGCCTCGCCTGCGCTAGCCTTGGATGGACCACAGTTCGATCCCCCGGAGTCCCATATGGTCCCCCAAGCCAGGAGCAACTTCTGAGCGCATAGCCCCTGAGCGTTACTGGGTGTGGCCCAAAAACCAAAAAAAAAAAAAAAAAAAGAAAAGAAAAGACAATGCTGGGGTCGGAATGATAGCGCAGTGATAGGGCATTCTCTTGCATGCAGCTGACCCAGAACAGACCTCAGTTTGATCCCCAGTGTCCTATATGGTCCCCCAAGCCAGGAGCGATTTCTGAGCACAGAGCCAGGAGTAACCCCTGAGCATCACTCAGTATAGTCCAAAAATTAAAAGGGAAAGACAATGCTGAGACTGAAAAGAGGAGGTGCAGTTTAAACATTGCTGGTGGTAGCCAAACACCACAATGCCCTGATGGCCCAGGTAATCCCTGGCACTGCAGGGTCCTAACAGTGCCCTGTCTTTGATACCTTGCTTCAAATCACCAGCCTGGTTAGTCTAGAATCACCAGAAACAGACCCCAGGTTTCCTGAGAACCCCTCTCACCCTTTCCCACCCCTCAAAAAATTTGTATAATAGTAGAGCAAAACTATTTCTTAATCGAAGGATAGGAATCTCAAACCGGCTCCTTCAACCGCCAGATGTCTAACACTAACTCAACACTCAGTGTGCATAGGCACATCTGTGATGTCACCTCTTGAAAGAGCATCCTAACAAGAAGTCAGTGTAGGGCTGGGGAGAGAAAGTCAAGAGAGTGAGCTCATGATTTGCACATAAAAAGCCCCAGCATCGCACAAGCCCCTGAACACCACCACTGCAAGTAATCTCTGAACAAGTCAGGAGATGTACTGCTTGGTGCAATCCCAAAATGAAACCAAAAAAGCAGCTACTATAAACATTCAAATGACTTCTGATACCTATATAGAGCTTTATCAAGCTAGGGTGCCCCCTAGACAACCATATCGCATGGCAGTCAAAAACAACTCAGTATACTTATCGTTTGACTGTACATTTTCCAAACACCATCCCAAATTTTTATCTTCAGTAACGGCACATTGAGTGTTTCTAATGGTTGGAACTTTTTCCACTGTTTGCAGGATGCCTGTCAAGTGGTACAAATGTGAATACATGACAAATAAAAAGTGATCATTGAGGGGCTAGAGCAATAGTGCAGAATGTGTTAACCTGAGTTGGATTCCTGATTCACTTAGGGTCCTGCCCAAGCATCCTCAGGAGTGATGCCTGAGCCAGGAATGAGTCAGGAATGAACCCTAACCACCACCAGGTCTTGATCTCCCCTATGAAAAAAAAAGTGCTAACTGAAATGTGAATGTACAAATACATATGATGCAACACTGTAAATATGAACAGAAATTCAAGATCTTGTTCATTACCAAAGATAACTCATGTTCAAAATTGCAGCCTGCTCCCAAACTCTCTAGCCTCCAGCAAGTTTGATCTGGCGGGAACGCTGGGGTTCTGTTAGCTTGTTTTGTTTGACATAAGACTAATGCTTTTAGGAAGTACAGTTATTGTTTCACCACAGAAGCCAAACTACCACTTGTTAATGCTAAACTTAATTTATTTGTCTGATCCTGAAGATATTAAAGATGACAGATTCCAAATGATAAACATTAGTTTCTTATGCAAATCTTAAATGAGTATACTTGTAGAATGACTCTGTGACTGAGACACTATTTTTTTAGTCTTACAAAAAAAATGTAAAAAGTAAACAGAACAGTTCCCTAAAGGCAAATATGCACCTGTCACTCTATTTTCAGAGATTCTCTGGGATAAGAAATACTTCAAAAAACAAATACCTTTACTTCATCATCATTCATGAGTGATATCTGGAACTCAGAGTCAAGCTGGTAAGTTGGTAAGTTTAAATTTCTTTGCCCTGACCAAACTATAATTTTATCAATGAGAAGATTAATGTTTCTGATTATTCTGAGCCTATTGTACTACTGAACTCAATAATATTCAAAACACAGCATTAAACTGTCTCCTAAAAGATGAATTGAATTATTTATAAAGAATAAGAACTTGGGACCGAGAGATAGCATGGAGGTAAGGCGTTTGCTTTTCATGTAGAAAGACGGTGGTTCAAATCCCTGCATCCCATATGGTTCCCTGAGCCTGCCAGGAGCGATTTCTGAGCGTAGAGCCAGGAGTAACCCCTGAGCGCTGCTGGGTGTGACCCCCCCCCCAAAAGAACTTTAGTGACATCATGTCATGATAATAATATTACACGTTGGGGCCGGAGTGGTGGCACTGGAGGTAAGGCATCTGCCTTGCCAGTGCTAGCCTAGGACAGACATTGGTTTGATCCCCGGCGTCCCATATTCCCCCCAAGCCAGGAGCGATTTCTGAGTGCATAGCCAGGAGTAACCCCTGAGCATCAATGGGTGTGGCTCCCCCAAATAAATAATATTACATTTCAATTATAACTCAGTTGAACTAAGAATAAAATAACTTGTCAGAAACCAGCTAGACTGAAGAAAGGGCACATTACTGCTTAGCAGTTATGGTATTTGTGAAATAAAGAAATATCTCCAACTATAGTTGAGTGGGTTACTTGGAGTCAGTGGGCCTTCAAATACAGAAAGGAACCAATTCACAGTGTTTTAAATAAGCCCTGGCCTTAGATAAGGTCTTTTCCCATCATGCCTGATTAAGTCAAAGCAGATCATTCGTCCAGGCTAGCAAAGCATCACTTTGTTAAATACATCCTGCTCTCATTATAGCTTACAATTCTAATACAGCAAATGTTTCCAAGGTAGTTAACACAGTATTTCATCATTTGTTCCACAATTATAGAAAAATCTACCCTTCTTAGGGCAATAAAAGTACATGGCAACGCATTAAAATGATGAAATCTCATGACCCATTTTATCCAGACTCACAGAAGATACGAAAACAAGAGTAAATCCTGAGGTAAAACTGTGGATTTGGGGTGATTATGTGTCCATGTAACTTGATCCTCAGTAAAAATGCGTTACTATCATTGATGGTGCAGGAAGCCAGGCCCGTGCAGGAAGAGGGGGTATAAGGAAAGCCTCAGTATCCCCTCTCAATTTGTTATAAGCCTGAAAATGGCCTAGAAGCTTTTAAATGATAAAAATGAACTTGGGGGGGGTGGAGAAAAAAAACATTCAAAATATTCTCCTTTCCAAGTAGAGCCAACGGCAAGGCCCACCATTTGGAACACACAAGCCCCTGCCTGAGCAAGCTGCAGTCGTCTCTGGAAGCCTCTCGGATCTGGTGCCAGGCTGGGCTAGAGAAAGCACAGCTGTTCTGAGCTATTGTCTATTTTAGCCTTTGCTTGTTTCTTCAACTTTCATTAGTAGGATCAAGGCTAATCTGAGCGGGAATTCTTGTACGTGGACCAGATCCTCCGCTTTCATCTTCAGAACGGATGTTCCAACTAAGTGCAAATGATGGTCTATGTTTTTTGCTATCTTTTCGTCTCCTTTCCTTTTCCATTTCCAAGACTGTGTTTCTTTTTTCAGGTCCCACCCCCTGCTCCGTCTTTTCTTAGAGAGAACATACAAGCTCCAACATAACCGTCTGCGCTTTCTTTGAGAAAGGAGTAAAAGGCATTGATATTCATCGGGGACAATACAGGTGGAAGACGCGGACCTCAGGGTGAGGGTGGGGAGAAACTGAGCTACATTTAGCATCAGTGACAGCCAGCAGCAGGGTTTAAAAAAAAAAGGCAGCAATAATCTACAATTCTTTTATTGAGGATGGTGGGGAATGCGATGTGGGCTTCCCCAGTGATGCTTCAGGATACTCCTGACAATACTGGATCTAATGGCACCAGCCCAACCAACAGCTCAATGTTTAGTCCTATGATTCGAAGAGGCTAGCGACCATCAAAGTTAACCCTGCTGGTATTTATAAGGACCGTGTGTTTTGGGGGTAGGTAGAAGGTGGCGGTGGGCCTTTTGCAGGTACATGTTTTCATTCCTTTGAGCTACCTCTCCAATCCCTACAATTTATTTCTTTATTTTGCTCTGTTTTGTTTTCAAATTTTTGGCCACACCCAGCTAGCTATGTTCAGGGATTACTTACTCCTGGCTCTGCTCTCAGAAATTACTCCTGGCCGGCTCAGGGGATCATATGCCATGCTGAGGATCGAATGCAGGTTGGCTGTGTGCAAAGCAAATGCCCTACCCGATGTACTATCACTCCGCCTTCACCCTATAATTTTTTTGTTTCTGGGTTACACCCGACAGTGCTCAGGGGTTACTCCTGGTTCTACACTCAGAAATCGCTCCTGGCAGGCTCAGGGGGCCATATAAGATGCTGGGATTTGAACCACTATCCTTCTGCATGCAAGACAAATGCCCTACCTCCATGCTATCTCTCCGGCCTGCCCCACTACAATTTTTTATAAACTTTCTCAACAGTCACCTTGTCCAGATAGAAATGTCATAATTTCAGCAAGTCAAAATATATAAGCTAAAGGTGCTGGGAGTAAAAGAGAGATAATTCAGATACTGAAAAAAAATGACAGTAGTAAATTCATATGAAGATGAAAAGGTATGAACAAGGAATCTGCCTTGCACACAACTGGGCATGCAAGGGCATGAAGAGAGGGTGACACAACTTTTATCAATATGGCCTGCAACCAACAAACAAATATTCCCCCATCTGAGGTGTATCAGCCTGCATGGCTTCTCAGACTACTATCCTTGGCAGTTTTCAGTTCCACAGCCTACAGTGATTTTCAATTGAACATAACTTCGTATTAGCTTCTCACATCATTTTCTCCAGCCCTCCACTTATGATTCCTAATCATCTCCGGCTCTGATTTCCAGGGGGATCCAGGGCTAAAACAATAGAGATAATCACAAAATTGAGATCATTTCTCAACATGTGATGCTTTCCCCTTGTCATATTACAGCAATCCAATGCTTCAAGCATGAACATGCAGTTCTAGTCATTTTCCTAAACACAAGTGGTATAAACAGAGAGAAAGTCTACAGAGAACCCAGACTCCGTAACATTTCTTGGCACAAATATAATGATGCTAAGATGTTCCTTTAAAGCTGGGACAGATCATTTGAGAACAAAGATCATCTTCAAAATTCCCTATGCTCTTGTCCACAGAGCTCTGACTCACCGCTTAAGACTCACCACCAACTCTCCAATGGAGAGCAACAAGCCTGAAACACCTGTTATATTTATCCTCAAGCTGTGGAAGAGTTGGAAGCAGAAATAAAGAATCCTCAAAACAACTCCACGAACAGAAATGGACTGCTAATAAACACAAAAGATATACTTACACATCACTGAACTCCTCCAGAGACCTCGCAGGTGTGAAAACATCCAACAAACCAATTACCTATAAGAAATCATAAAAAATTAAACTGAGTGAGTGATGTGTTTACTATGGAATCCATCATATCTTCATCAAAGGAGTTAATTCCAAATCTAGTCAGGTCAATTTCAGTGATAATCCAACATCATTTATTTAACATCCTAACTTATTTTCTACTAAAAATTACACTTTGGTATTTTTTTAACTTGTTAACATTCACTGTTCATAATATATATATATATATATATATATATATTTAGGTTTTACTTGTTTTATTTTGTGTTTTTTGGGAGGAGGCATCTGACAGTGCTGAAACCTGACTCTGGGCTCTGAGCTCATATCGGACTCAGTGGACATTATAGGGTGCCAGGGAAGGAACCCAGATTACTATACATGTTCATAATATTTTATTTCACTATTAAAAAGCCTATGGGGGTGAGGCCAGAATAGAGGTAGGGCATTTGCCTTCCATGCAGAAGGAAGGTTCAATTCCATCATCCCATATGGTCCCCCGAGCCTGGCAGGAGCGATTTCTGAGCGTAGAGCCAGGAGTAACCCCTGAGTGCTGCTGGGTGTGACCCAAAAACCAAAAGCAAAAACAAAACAAAACAAAACAAAACAAAAAAACCACTTATGGGGCAAGGTGCCAGAGAAATAGTATAGTGGGATAAGATGCTTGCTTTTAATGCAGCAAACACAGGTTTGATTCACTGCATCCCATATGGTCCCCTGAGCCTGCCAAGAGTGATTCTTGAGTACCAAGTCAGGAGTAAAACTTGAGCAATGCAAGGTGTGGCCCTAAAACCAAATAAAATAAAATAAAGTAAATCAAAACAACCACAAAAAGTTTCTCCTGAAAGAAAAGACTAAGCACAATGAGTTCACCCTGAGTTCTTCCAAAATGGCAAAGAGGACTTATTTCCTATTCTTTGTAAGCTCTTTCAGAAAGTTGAAATGGAATCCTCCTAATAAGAGGTAGAAGTGGGGGCCCGGAGAGATAGCACAGCGGTGTTTGCCTTGCAAGCAGCCGAACCAGGACCTAAGGTGGTTGGTTCGAATCCCAGTGTCCCATATGGTCCCCCGTGCCTGCCAGGAGCTATTTCTGAGCAGATAGCCAGAAGTAAGCCCTGAGTGCCACCGGGTGTGGCCCAAAAACCAAAAAAAAAAAAAAAAAAAAAAAAAAAAGAGGTATAAGTGGAGGAAGAGGAGGACCACAGATGCAAACACCTAACAAAATCTTACTGAAATGAATTCTATAATACATTGAAAGGATCATCCATCAACATCAAATGGGTTTTATCCCAGGGAAGAAAAAAATGGTTCAATATACACAAGTCAATTACTGTGATATGATACATTAATATTAAGATTAAAAATGATATCAATAGATGCAGAGAAAACATTCAACAAGATCCAACACTTATTTATGAGAAAGACTCATCAGAATGAGGATAGAAGGAACTTCAATATAGTAAAAATTCACAAACCTAAAGCTAATATTTTATTCATGGCAAAAATAATAAAAACATTTCCTCTAAGATGACAGTGTCTTAGAATGTCCTAAAACAAGGATGTCCACTCTCACCAGTATTACTCAAAATCGTATTATAATTCTTTGCCATGGCAATTAGGCAAGAAAGAGATTCAAACTGGAAAAATCAAAAAACTGCCATTACTTGGAAATGACATGACATATGAGTAACCCCAAAGACCACCAAAAATTTCTAGAAAAAATAAATCTATAAGTAAAATATCAAACTATAAAATCAATAAAGAAATCCATTGCATGGATTTTTATATGAAATCAATGAGGTAGAAGAGAAAGAAAAAAAATAATCCATTCTAACAGCACTCAAAAAATCTAGCAACCAGGAATCAGTTTAATAAAGCACTATTTTTTAAAAATGAAAAAACACAGAAAATAGAAACAGTTCCTGTTCATGGTTTGGAAGAATTAATTTGTTAAAATGACTTTCCTACTATAGAGATTCAATGTATACCCCATCACATTGAAATTCCCAAGACATTCACTAGGGATATGGAATAACTATTAAAATCCGTATGATTAATAAAATTCCCCAAAATGTCCAAAGCAATCCTGAAAAAAGAAGTTGAAAGACGGATTTTTCCCTGGTTTAAACTAGACTTGAAAGATAAAGTAACCAAAACTGTGGTGCTGGCATAGAGGCCAACTCTCACCTATACAACAGAATTGGGAGCTCAGAGATAAGTTCTCAGAATGAGAGGAAGTAGAGGCATGAAATGGAACAAGAAAAGCCACTTCTTCAACAAATGGTTGGAGAAAAACTGGGTACATTTAAAAATATTAACCTCATCCTCTATCTCATAATGTATATAAAAGTTAATGTGAAATGATTAAAAATGACAATATTACAGCCAACTCTATCAATAGATCAAGGACAAGACAGGCAGAATTCTCCATACTTAAGGCTGGAGAGATAGTTCAGGGATTTAAGGCACTGACCCTGCAAGCAGCTGACCCTGTTCAATTCCCATCACCATACATGGTCTCTTGAGCACAGAACCAAGAGTAGCACTCTGCTTTCTGCTAGGTGTGACCCACCCACACCCTAAAAAAGCATTTAAGATTGGAAACAGTACAAGGGTTAAAGCACTTGCTTAACATGTAGATGACCCCAGTTCTATCCCTGGCACCAAATATGGTCCCTTAAGCACTTCAAGCAATAACCCCCAAGAATAGTCAGGAGCAATCCCTGAGCAACACTGAGTGTGGCCTCAATAAACTTCTTCCTCACCGAAAAGAGCTTTCCATGATATTGTCTTCAGAGGTATCTTCAATGACGATGCCACTGCCTAAGGAAAATTAAGCAAATAGGCCTATATAAAACCTGCTCTGCAAAAAAAAAATGTGACTAGGATAAAAAGTAGTGTGATACTGAAGAGAACATATTTGTCAAAGGGCTAAAAAACAAGATTTATAAAGTATTCATAAAACTAAGTAACAGAGAAACAAGCAACCCCATCAAAAAAATGGAAATGGAAAGAGGGGCTGGAGTGATAGCACAGCAGTAGGGTGTTTGCTTTGTGTTTGCTCAGGTTTGACCCGCACCATCCCACATGGTCCCTCGAGCCTGCCAGGAGGGATTTCTGAGCGCAGAGCCCAGAGTAAACCCTGAGCACCACAGGGTGTGGCCCAAAAACAAAAACAAAAACAGGAAAGAGAAGCTGAGCTGACACCTGTCAAAGACAACCTGGATGTCCAAAATGTAGTGCTGGCCATTACTATCAGAAAATGAAAACCAAAACTATACTGTGATATTCTCACATACCTAGAATGGCATGTCTTTAAGGAACCAACACAAAAGCAAAACTGTACTGGCAAGGAAGTGGTAAAAGAAAAAGCCACATTCACTGTTGGTGGTAATGTGGTCTGGGCTAGTCACACTATGGAAGAAATAGGAAACTTTTCAAAGAACTAAAAACAGTCCTTCCATAAGACCCAGTGATCCCACTTCTTGGCCAACTACCTCAAGAATATGAAGAAATGGGGGCTGGAGAGATAGCATGGCGGTAAGGTGTTTGCCTTGCATGCAGAAGGTCGGTGATTCGAATCCCGGCATCTCATATGGTCCCCCGAGCTTGCCAGGAGCGATTTCTGAGCATAGAACCAGGAGTACCCAGAGTGCTGACGGGTGTGACCCAAAAACCAAAATAAAAATAAAAATAAAAAATAATAATAATAATAATATGAAGAAAATAAATCCCTTTGAAAAGGGATTCATACAACTATATCCACTGTAACACTATTCACAATAAATCTAGAAACAACCCAGGAGTGCAACAATAAAGTAGATAAAAAAAAAATCTGGGGCTGGAACGGTGGCTCAAGCAGTAGGGCGTTTGCCTTACACACAGCTAGCCTAGGAGGGACCACAGTTCGATTCCCCAGGGACCCAAAAGATTCCCCAAGCCAGGAGTGATTTCTGAGCGCACAGCCAGGATTAACCCCTGAGCATCACCGTGTGTGGCCAGCCCCCCAAAAGAAATCTGTGGAATATACACAACAGACTATTACATAGTTATAAGGAAAGATGAAACCTCGAGTGGGAGCGACAGCACAACAGGGAGGCCATTTGTGTTGCACACTACTAACAAGGTTGGATCTCCAGCCTGCCAGATATAATTTCTGAGTGCAGAGCCAGAAGTAACCGGAGAACCATCAGGTATGGTCCCCAAACAAACAAAAAAAGATGAAATCCCACAGTTCACTGCAGGTTGGATGGAATTAAAAAGTATTGTGCTAGTAAAATGAGTGAAAGGGAGAGAAAAAAAGCTAGATGATCCCATTCATATATGGAGTATAAAATAAAAATATAAGCTAAGGGAATAAATAACAGTCTGTGATAACAGACCACAAGTCTGTCTAGAGAACTGAGTTAGTTAAGGGAAGAGTGGACATGGGGGATGGGGGATAAGAAGAGACAGTATGGCAGGAGGCTGGCACTCTGGTGGGGTGGAGTACGGCAACAGCATACACCGGAAACTCATATTAACACTACTGATGAAGAAAACCCTAGTTTTTCTTAAAAGGATTTTCTTAAAATCTTTCACATTTCTTTTACATTCACAATTTCTTTTTCCTAGAGCTTGACTTCATCCCATTTCATAGTCAGTTTTACTTTACAGCTCTTTTTCCTTCCCCTGTGGTTTTAGGGCCTTGCCTGGCAGTGCTCAGAGGCCCATATGAGGTGCCTACTACAGAATCAGAGTTGATTGTTTGCAAGGAAAGAGCCTTACCCTCCATACTATCTCTCTGAACCAAAACAGAATTCCTTTTTCTTCAACAGAAAATTTTCCATTCTTTTTATGATTGAAACCCAACTAAAATTATGTTTGTAAACACGGTGTTTAAATAAAGATAATATTTATTAAAAAATAAATTGGATAAGAACAAAAAAAATTTCCATTCTTTCTCTCTTTATATGCTTAGATGCATATATCCTTGATATCCTAATCTCTAACTTTATAATTGTAAGTAATTATAAAAATTGTTACAGCAATACATTCTTAAGAGATCTAGAAAAGAATTCTCATAATTCCTATCCAAAAGCAGGGGTGGGATGGGGTGGGTGGGTGGCTCTACCACATCAAACAGAAAATTTACTTTTAGAAAGAACACAACAGAGGTCCGAGAGACAATACAAAGGTTAAGGCACTTGCTTTGAGTGCAGTCAACCCTGACACCATATGTGATCCCCAAGTACTGTCAAGAGTGATCTCTGGGGCCCGGAGAGATAGCACAGTGGCGTTTGCCTTGCAAGCAGCCGATCCAGGACCAAAGGTGGTTGGTTCGAATCCCAGTGTCCCATATGGTCCCCTGTGCCTGCCAGGAGCTATTTCTGAGCAGATAGCCAGGAGTAACCCCTGAGCATCGCTGAGTGTGATCCAAAAACCAAAAAACAAAAACCAAAAAAAAAATAAAATAAAATAAGAGTGATCTCTGATCACAGAGCAAGGAATATGCCTGGAGCACTGCTAGATGTAGTACAAATCATGCCTCCCACCCCGCAATTTTTAAATCTTTAGAAAGAACAAGAGGGGGCCGGGCGGTGGCGCTGGAGGTAAGGTAAGGTGCCTGCCTTGCCTGCGCTAGCCTAGGACGGACCGCGGTTCGATCCCCGGCGTCCCATATGGTCCCCCAAGAAGCCAGGAGCAACTTCTGAGCGCATAGCCAGGAGTAACCCCTGAGCGTCACCGGGTGTGGCCCAAAAACCAAAAAAAAAAAAAAAAAAGAAAGAAAGAACAAGAAACCAGTAACTTGAAATATCTATGCAAACCTATGCTCAGTGCAGTGCTACTGACAATAATCAAGACATGGAAATAAACCAAATACTCAACAATAAATGATGGATAAATAAATAAAGTAACACCACATCTTTGTTCAACCAATTTTTTACTAAGGAGCAGATACATATATTAGTTAAGAGAGCTCTTGAACAAGAGAGAGAGAGAGAGAGAGAGAGAGAGCTCTTGAACAAAAGGTATAGGAAGGGGCTGGAGCTATAGCATAGGGGGTAGGGCGTTTGTCTTGCACATGACCGGCCATAGGTTTCGATTCTTAGCATTCCATATGATCCCCCCCCCCTACTGCACCCCAACCTGCTATTTTCTAAGCACAGATCTAGAAGTAACCCAAGAGCACCACTGGATATGGCCCAAAAAAACAAAAACAAAACAATCAATCAACAACCAAAAAAAAAAAAAAAAAAAAAAGGTGGCGGGGAAACCCAATGTAAAAAAAATGAAGCTTAGAAAAAAGTCAACTCGGGGCCGGGCGGTGGCGCTGGAGGTAAGGTGCCTGCCTTGCCTGCGCTAGCCTAGGATGGACCGCGGTTCGATCCCCCGGCGTCCCATATGGTCCCCCAAGAAGCCAGGAGCAACTTCTGAGCGCATAGCCAGGAGTAACCCCTGAGCGTCACAGGGTGTGGCCCAAAAACCAAAAAAAAAAAAAAAAAAAAAAAAAAAAAAAAAAGTCAACTGAAAGTGAACTAAAGAAACTTGAGAACAAGTACGTGGAACAAACCAACCTCCGACAGCAGAGCTGTGGCTACCAGGGCAGGAAGGAGGGAGGAGGCAGGACTGAGCGGGAGAAAACCGATGGACTGTGGTAGAAGGACATAGTACTAGGGGGGGGGGGGTTGTGGGGTGATACAGGTTTTGAAGATGTTTGAAATTATACCCCTAGAACATAGCTGTGTAATAGTAATAAGAAGATGTCCTAATCTCTTTAGTTTTGGGTCCAATACAGTCATTATTTAGGAGGCAAAAGAGTCAGGATTCTTTTTTTGGTTTTTAGTTTTTGGTTTTTGGATCATACCTGGTGGCACTCAGGAATTACTCCTGGCTCTGTGCTCAGAAATTACTATTTGGCAGGCTCAGGGGACCCTTTGGGATGACAGGGATCGAGCCCATGTTGGCCACATGCAAGGCAAATGCCCTACCCGCTGGGCTATTACTCCAGCTCCCAGATTTAGGATTCTTATCTTGCAAATAGAGACAATAACAATAATCTAATAACTGGTTATGTATGCATAAAATTCATAGATATGGTCTTATAGGTATATAAAATAAATGCATATGGATGCTATGAATGTTCAGAAAAATAACACTATAGTCATAAGTTCATTTTAGAAAATAAATTAACATTTCATGACTTAAAGAGAAATATGAAAACATTCTTCATACAAGGATAAAGGATAAAGAGCCACTTATTATTCAGCAATTCATGGCTTTTAAGTAGTTTTCCTACTCGTGGATTAATATTTATTCACCTATACCATATCTCTAACCCAAATATCTCTTAAAACCCACACCATTCATTTCTCCAAAGTTAGTCACTAACTATAAAGGTAAAAAAGAAAATATTATAGTTCACTTATGATATGTTCAGCTAGATTAAAGACTATGTGGATATGAAACAAACAAGCTTAATGGCCCTCATGAAAACTGACTCAGAACTGACTTCTCTTGCAAGCTCCTCTGACTAATCAATCACATTAAATAACCAACCCTCCCTCCCTCCCTCCCTCCCTCCCTCCCTCCCTCCCTCCCTCCCTCCCTCCCTCCCTCCCTCCCTCCCTCCCTTCTTTCTTTCTTTCTTTCTTTCTTTCTTTCTTTCTTTCTTTCTTTCTTTCTTTCTTTCTTTCTTTCTTTCTTTCTTTCTTTTTGTTGCCTTATTTTTCTGGCTTTCGACCAATACCCAACGGTGCTGAGGAGGTGTGCCAGGACTCAGCCCCTTGAGCCAGGGCTTGAGACCAGACTTTAAAAACCAACTTCAGGGCCGGGCGGTGGCGCTAAAGGTAAGGTGCCTGCCTTGCCTGCGCTAGCCTTGGACGGACCGCGGTTCGATCCCCCGGTGTCCCATATGGTCCCCCAAGCCAGGAGCGACTTCTGAGCGCATAGCCAGAAGTAACCCCTGAGCGTTACAGGGTGTGGCCCAAAAACCAAAAAAAAAAAAAAAAAAAACCAACTTCAGTATTAAGACTGAACCACGGAGCCAGCGAGGTGACGCTAGAGGTAAGGTGTCTGCCTTGCAAGCGCTAGCCAAGGAAGGACCTCGGTTTGATCCCCTGGCATCCCATATGGTCCCCCCCAAGCCAGGGGCAATTTCTGAGTGGTTAGCCAGGAGTGATCCCTGAGCATCAAATGGGTGTGGCCCCAAAAACCAAACAAACAAAAAAAAAAGACTGAACCACAAAAGATCACTGATTCCAAGGGATTTTTTTAATCAAGTCTCCGCATCTTCTTCCATAGGAAGAACTACCAGTCAGATACTCCACAGACAGCTTTATATCAGAAACCCAAAATTATACTAGCCATATCACTAACATTTTGAGATATTTCCTCTGATTTTCTTGAGGTACATAAATTGGGATTATGCTACACCTAATAATTTTGTTGCTTTAACAAATAATGACTGCTCTCAATTTTTTACTATTTTGGGGGTTTGTTTTTACTTTTAGGTTACACCTGTCGATGTTCAGGGGTTACTCCTTTCTCTGACCTCAGAAATTACTTCTCGCAGTGCCCAGGATAAGATGCCAGGGATTGAACCAATATCTGCTGTGTGGAAGGCAAGTGCCCTATTCACTGTATTATCTCTCCAGCCCCTTCTTTAAATATTTTTCAATAATATACTTCATCATTTATTTGTCATAATTAATCAATAGAATAGAAATAGAAATTCTATTCTAAAAAATAAAATATGCAGAGCTGGGTCCTGAATCCAGGGTCCTGCAAAGCATGTGCTCTAGCCACTGGGTTATCTCTCTGGCCCCAGTCTTTTGCTTGCTTTCATTCACAGCCACCAATACTTTAGGTAACAAACCTACAAGTCAGTTTCATTCACCAGTTCCGATATGTTCTTAAATCAGGACCCTATAATGAGTGGTTGTATCTCAATACAAATAAGAAACAAACACTTAAGACAATTTAAGTATTATCTTTCAATTATGATTACAAATAGTTTTAGTACTTGTTTTGTTTTTATGGGTCACACCCGGCAGCGCTCAGGGGTTACGCCTGGCTCTATGCTCAGAAATCGCTCCTGGCAGGCTCAGGGGACCATATGGGATGCCAGGATTCGAACCACTGACCTTCTGCATGCAAGGCAAACATGCCCTATCTCCATGCTATCTCTTCGGCCCCAGTTTTAGTATTTCAACTGTAATTGTAACATCATCAGGCCCAGCTAAAATTAAAACATCACATAGGATTACTCATACAAGAGTTACTTCAGGGGCCAGGAAGGTAACTCAAAGGACACGGCACACTCTGCATGTGGGGGAACCGGTTCCATCCCAGGCACAGCATGGCTTCCTGAGCAATCCTGGAGCAGTCCCTGAGCACCACTGGATGTGACCCCAAAACAAACAAGAAAACTACTTCAAAGATGATAAAAAAAAAAAACAACAAGTCTAAAACATTTTTAAATAAAAGCTACAATTTCAATTGAGAACATAAAGGCATACTGGAACAAATAACTTCATTGTTGTTGGTTTCTTAATAATTTCTTTATTTAAGCACCGTAGTTACAGAAATGTTTGTGATTGGGTTTCAGTCATAGAATGTATACTAACCTTCACCAGTGTAACTTTTCCACCATCAATGTTCGTTCCCCCATCCCCTGCCTGTCTTCAGGACGGGCATTCTATTTCTCTCTCATACTATCATTGTCATGGTAGCTGTCAGTGCAGTTATTTCTCTAACTGTGCTCACCACTTTTTGTGGTAAGCTTCATATTATGAGCCAATCCTTCCAGCCCTCATCTCTATTGTCTCTGAGTATTATTAGCATATTGTCTTCTATTTTTCTTAAATCCCACAGATGGGCGAGACTATTCTGTGTGTCTCTCTCTCCCTCTGACTTATTTCACTCAGCATAATAGATTCCAAGTCCATCCATGTATAGGCAAATTTCTTGACTTCATTTTTCCTAAATAACTCTAACTTTGAAGCCCCACTATCAATTAGGATTTCTTATATCCCCGAGTTATATCTTAGTTCTAATAATACTGGCATATGGAATAGTGTCTGACATTCAGCAATGCAGTTAGTATTTGTCAATATGTGAAACAGCAGCTTCCTTTGAGTCTCACCTCTCATGAAAAACATGGAATAACATGGCTGATTTTATAGTATTGTGAGAAGAGTACTGAAGTGGACAACATGACTAAAGGTATCCGTTACTAAGAACTCACTTATCGTGGATCACCAAATTAAATTCATAATTTGGGGGAAAATCAAAAAATACATATTAGTGGGCTAAAGAGATAGCACAGAAAGTAATGCTCTTAGCTTGCATGTAGTTGGTCCAGGATCAATCCTTGGCATCCCATAGACCCCCAAAACCTGCCAGGAGTAATTTCTGAGTGCAGGGCAGGGATCAACCACTGAGCATGGACCAAATTAAACAACAACAAAAAGAACCAAATTGAAGAAACCATCATTTGAAGTAGCTATTGCCAATAACAAAATACAAGCTCTAAAGTAAAAATAAATTATCCATCGGAGGGGCCAGATCAACAGCATAGCAGTAAGGCGTTTGCCTTTCACGTGGCCAATACAGAACAAATTCAGTTCAAATCCCGGCATCCCATAAAGTCCCCTGAGCCTGCCAGGAGTGACTTCTTTTTTTTTTTTTTTTTTTGGTTTTTGGGCCACACCCGTTTGATGCTCAGGGGTTACTCCTGGCTATGCGCTCAGAAATCGTCCTTGGCTTAGGGGGACCATATGGGACGCTGGGGGATCGAACCATGGTCCGTCATACGCTAGCACTTGCAAGGTAGACACCTTACCTCTAGCGCCACCTTCCCAGCCCAAGGAGTGACTTCTGAGTGCAGAGCCAGGGGTAACCCCTGAGCGCCGCTGGGTGTAACCCAAAAACCAATAAAATAAAAAGAATAAAATAAAATTTCATTTAAAAGTATAGTTAACTCTTGCTTTGACCCACATGAACTAATTTTGAAAAAATAATAAAAACTATACAAATACCCTATTAAATATCACTTTCCTTTAAAGAGACACATATTTTTTTTCTTTTTGGTTTTTGGGTCACACCCACCCAGCAGCGCTCAGAGGCTACTCCAGGCTCTAGGCTCAGAAATCGCCCCGGCAGGCTCGGGGGACCATATGGGATGCCGGGATTTGAACCACTGTCCTTCTGCGTGCAAGGCAAACGCCCTACTGCTGCGGTATCTCTCAGGCCCCTAAAGAGACACATTTTATGAAATTAAAAATGCATGTTACATTATATGTGAAAGAATCTCTTACAGCCACAGAGGTAACCCATCCCCTAGCTCCTGGTACCATCTGATAAGTGCAAATATCCCATCTGCTATCACTAGTCAAAGAAATAAATGAACCTGGGCTATGGGCTATGGCTGGAGTGTGTGAGAGACTACACATTCTGGCACCACAAAATTCATATCTGTTACCAGTATTTACACTTTTATTGATTCATTCATTATTGGAGCTGGGTATCATTAATACTTTCTGGGGTCCTCTAAATGTTTGGCATACATTTCATTATCAAAGCATGTGTCTGTCATATTTCTTAATATAATGTTTATTCACAACAGTTTATATACTGTGTAATGCAACATTTATTAATGACAGTAATACACTGTGTTAAAAACCAAATGTAAATGTATCCGTTAAACTAGCTGCCAGATCAGTTTGATTTTATACAGACCTTAGAAACAAGTTTTTCCAGCCAACTATTCCACATATCTTACTTAACTTCTTATAAACACATCAATGGTTAGGAAATATACTACTCTGCATTAAACTTAAAATCTCAGGTCTGGGTTGACAGTGAGTAGGGTGCAATCCCAACATTTCCTCTGGTCCCTCGAGTACCTCCAGAAGTGATCCCTGAGTGCAGAGCTGGGAATAAGCCCTGAACACTACTGGATGTGGCCCCAAAATGTTAAAAATAAGCAAAATCTGGGGCCGGGCGGTGGCGCTGGAGGTAAGGTGCCTGCCTTGCCTGCGCTAGCCTAGGACAGACCGCGGTTCGATCCCCCGGCGTCCCATATGGTCCCCCAAGAAGCCAGGAGCAACTTCTGAGCGCATAGCCAGGAGTAACCCCTGAGCGTCACAGGGTGTGGCCCAAAAACCAAAAAAAAAAAAAAGAAATAAAAAAATAAGCAAAATCAGAGGCCCGGAGAGATAGCACAGCGGCGTTTGCCTTGCAAGCAGCCGATCCAGGACCAAAGGTGGTTGGTTCGAATCCCGGTGTCCCATATGGTCCCCCGTGCCTGCCAGGAGCTATTTCTGAGCAGACAGCCAGGAGTATCCCCTGAGCACCGCCGGGTGTGGCCCAAAAACCAAAAACAAAAAAACAAAAAAAAAAAGCAAAATCTACCTCAGATTTGCAGAAGTAATTTTGTAACTATTGTTTTCCACATGAATACGGCTGTCTTGGGGGGTGGGGATATCACATAGACAACCATGTAAAATTATACCTACATACAGAGGTTTCCTGTGAATAAGACTTTTCTCAATGGTATGATTAAAATAAACTGGGAAAATAAATGTTCTTTAGTATTGCTCAATGGATGCTCCTGGCAATGCCCAGGGAAATACTCCAGCCCTCTGTGCTATGTCCATAGTCCCAACATTCTGTTTAAAATAAAGTTCAACTTGATGAAATAAATGTATATTAATAAGGCATCATTTAACTGTGATATGTTTTCCTTTAGTATAGATAAAAGTTTCAATTTTTTAAATGTGTTGAAATTTTCTTGGTTTGGGGGCCACTATGCCAAGGCTGACTCCTGGCTCTGTGATTCTCAGGAAACTACAAATGCTGCTGGGGAGCAAACCAGGGTCAGCCACATGCAAGGCAAGCACCCTTGCCCCTGTACTATGTCTGTAGGAGCCTAAAAAGCTTCAATATTTCAATCAGTAAAAGTCTGAATAGCCGAGTAATGCATTTATAGATTCTCAATATTTTTTCTTCACAGAATCGCTCAGATCAAATGACTAAATTCTCCATGGCCAATTAAAAATTAAATAATTCATTTTTTTCAGAAATTATATAAATGCTTGGGGCTGGAGAGAGTACAGTAGGCAGGGTGCTTTCTTTGTAGAATGGTATAGTTCTCAAATTCTAAGACTGAGAAAACATTTTCTATCTTATTAACCATTGCATATTTAACAAGTTTTCTAAATATAAATTTTATCTAACCTGAATCAAACAATATTTTTGTCACATTTATAGGAATATTTGAATCTGAAAAATCTGCCTTTGAAATTTAAAAAACTGGTATAAAATTATACATAATTATTATGTATTATACATAATATCTATCCTTTATAGGGCTTTTATAGATTAAGATTTTTCCACTGAAATAACCCTTAATAACAAAAAACAGAAGTCTCCAAACTGACAAAACAGCCTTAGGCAAGCCAGGCAAATAATACAAAATACCTTTCTTCTCTTAAAATTTTTTGTGAAAAACCTATACAAAGAAAACTACAAAACACTGCTTCAAGAAATGAAAGAGGACACAAAGAAATGGAGACACATATCCTGCTCATGAATTGGGAGGATTAACAGCATAAAAATGGCAATACTCCCCAAAGCATTGTACAGATTTAATGCAATTCCTCTAAGGATAACTATGACATTCTTCAAAGAAGTGGAATTCATTTGAAACAATAAACACCCACGAATAGCTAAACCAAACCTGAGGTTAAAGAAGATGAGAGGCATCACTTTCCCCAACTGTAAATATTTTTTCATTATTTAGTCATTAAAACAGCATGGTACTGGAATAAAGACAGACCCTCAGATCAATGGGATAGACCTGGATAGTAATAATATCTAAAGACAAATAGAAGACCAGTCCATGGTAGGAAGTTTGCCACAAACAGTGGGGGAGTGCAGTTAGGGCAGAGAAGCGACTACTAGGACAACAATAGCTAGATATGATCACTCTAGACATGAACTGGGTGCTAAGGGCCAGAGCGATAGCACACTGGTAGGGCATTTGTCTTGCACGTAGCAGACCGGGATGGACCCAGGTTTGATGCCCAGCATCCCATATGGTCTCCCGAGCCTGCCAAGAGTGATTTTTAAGTGCAGAGCCAAGAATAACCCCTGAGTACTGCAGGGTGTGGCCCAAAAAAGAAAAAAAAAAAAAAAGCTGAGTGCTAAATGGAATGTAATTGAGATCCATGATACGCCTTCAGTAACAATATTGTAAAACACAATGTCTAAAAGAAAAAAAAAGGGGGAGAGAAAAGAAAAATGTCTGCCACAGAGGCAGGTAGGGGAGAGGACAAAGGGGATGGTGGGAAATGTGCACTGGTGAAGGGTGTTGTACACTATACGACTATCAACAACTTTGTACCTGTGTATCTCATGATGATTCAATTAAATTGATCATGATAATCAATTAAAAGGATTTCTTTATAAAAAAGTAAATGAAATTCTTTTGAGAGATGTACCTCAACAAAAGAGCACTTAACTTACTTGTCTGAGGCATTGAGTTCAAATCCCCTTTACCATAAAAGTAATCTAAAAATTCTAGTTTGGACTGCGGTTTGATCCCCCAGAGTCCCATGTGGTCCCCCAACCCAGGAGTGATTTCTGAGCACATAGCCAGGAGTGACCACTGAGCGTCATTAGGTGTGGCCCAAAAACCAAAAATAAATAAAAATTCTAGTGCATTCTACATTGCACTTCATAACATAGATTTCTTTCATTTAAAAATAACTTGTTAAATGCTTTTCCTCAAACAATATAGAGATTCCTCAAAAAACTGGAAATTGAGTTCTCATATAATCCACAGCTATACCACTCCTAGGGATGTACCCTAGGAACACAAAAATACAATACAAAAATCCCTTCCTCACACCTATATTCATTGCAGCGACATTTACAATAACCAGACTCTGGAAACAACCAAGATGCCCTTCAATAGATGAATGGCTAAAGAAACTGTGGTACATAATTACAATGGAATATTATGCAGCCATCAGGAAAGATGAAGTCATGAAATTTTCCTATACATGGATGTACATGGAATCTATTATATGCTGAGTGAAATAAGTCAAAGGAAGAGAGATAGAAGCAGAATAGTCTCACTCATCTATGGGCTTTAAGAAAAACTAAAGACATTATTGTAATATGACCCAGAGACAATAGAGTTAAGGGTTGGAAGGGCCGGAAGGACCAGCTCACAATTTGAATGGTGAATGCTATTAGGAAAATAACTACACTAACAACTAGCATAACAATGTTAAAGAATGAGAGAAGTAGAATGCCTGTTTCAAATATAGGCGGGGAGGGGGGCATTGGTGGTGGGAATGTTGCACTAGTGAAGGGGGGTATTCTGTTTATGACTAAAACCCAACTACAATCATGCTTGTAATCATGGTGCTTAAATTGTGTGTGTGTGTGGGGGGGGGTGGTTTCTGGGTCACACCTAGCAGCGCTCAGTGGTTACTCCTGGCTCTATGCTCAGAAATCACTCCTCGAAGGCTTGGGGGAACCATATGGATGCCAGGATTCAAACCACCGTCCTTCTGCACGCAAGGCAAATGCCTTGCCTCCATGCTATCTCTCCAGCCCGCATGCTTAAATATTTTATATTAAAATTTTTTTTAAATAAAATGCTTTTCCTCTAAAAAAAACCTTTGCAAGTATGAGGGAGTGGGAGAGGAACGTTACCAAGACAATGGTGGAGGTGACTAAAATGAAATGATTTCGGAAATAAAAATAAACTAAAATCTTTGAGCAAAATTGGAATTTCAGGAAGCTGTAAATTTTCTTGGTTTGGGGGCCACACCAGGCTATAAAGATAAAGAACTTTATCTCAAGGTTTTAAGCAATAGCCTAGCAATGCAGAGACCACCAACAATCCAGTTCTAGAAGCAGGATCCAAAATTTAAGGTACTCTCATATGTATCCATCTGTAGTATTAAAAGCATATTTCCCCTCAGTCTATCCAACAATACAATCTACTCTTTCTTGAAAGTACAACTTACGTTTTCATGTTTCATATGTTTAAGTAACCGCAATTCCCTGTATGTCCTCTTGGCATGAATAATGGACTGAAAAGGTCTGGAGAGCTTCTTCACTGCCACTCGTAACCCAGTTTTTGTGTCAAACGCAGCACTGAGAAAAAAAATTAAAAATCCATTATTAGAAGCACCCTAGACATTTCAAAATTAGCAACTCACATGGCTACTTTGCTTTGGAGTTCATGAGTCTATTGTAATATATGAAGAAGTTTAAGTTATCGTTTGAGTGTGCTCCATTTCCCCAGCCCCAATTTTGTCTTCTTTCCAACCTTATTTTCAAGACAATGATTTGGCATAAAAATGCAAGTACCCACAAAGATTTTGGAAAATATTTTTAGAAGCTGAGTAGGAAACAAGTCTATATATATATATAGATATATATATTTGTCTACATATATATGTTTGTTTGTTTTGGGGGGTTTTGGGATCACACCCAGCAGTGCTCAGGGTTATTCCTGGCTTTGCGCTCAGAAGTTGCTCCTGGCAGACTCCAGGGACCATATGGGTTGCTGGGGATTAAACCCTGGTCTGTCACAGATCATCTGCCTGCAAGGCAAACACCCTATCACTGTACTATCACTCTGGCCCCATAAGTCAATATATTGTTGATACACAGGGCCAGAGGGAAAACAGGATAATAAAATAGTACCAAATAGTGATGAATGTATGACTGAATAAAACTATGATAGAATAAAGAATGACACAAGCCACTGGTAAATCTACTTTACCCCAATTACCTGAAGACATACTTTTGAGTTGAGGCAATAGAAGGATGAGAAGGCAGTAATCATGTAACAATACAAGGAAGAGAACTTCAAGCAAAAGAAAAAAAACAATTATTGAGTCTTCACTGCACACCAACAATTCCCTTAAGCTTATTACAATCACTTTTTTTTAAATGCTTAGGGATGGAGATAAAGTGAGTAATGCACCTACCTTGCATGCAATCAGCCTGAGTTGATTCCCAGAACCCCATATGGTCTCCCAAGCCTCACCAAGAGTGATCCCTGAGCAAAGGCACAGAGCAAGGAATCAATTGAATACTGCCATGTGTGTTCAAAAAATAATTTTTAATAACCTGATTCACACATATAGTTTTTTTTTGTTTTGTTTTGTTTTTGTTTTTTGTTTTTGGGTCACACCCAGCGGTGCTCAGGGGTTACTCCTGGCTGTCTGCTCAGAAATAGCTCCTGGCAGGCACAGGGGACCATATGGGACACCGGGATTCGAACCAATCACCTTTGGTTCTGGATCGGCTGCTTGCAAGGCAAACGCCGCTGTGCTATATCTCCGGGCCCTGATTCACACATATAGTTAAATACTATCACCATGCCCTTATTTATGTAAAGAAACAGAAAACAGAGTTATAAAAAGACCTGTCTTCAGTTATAAAGCTAGGAAAAGACAGAACTGGGGGATTTGGATCCAAAGCTAGCAGCTATTTTGCTAGCTGCCAAAGAAAAGTGAGTGCAAATGAAAAGGAAAAAAAAAAATATGGCATGGAAAAGCACAGAGAGCAAGGAGAGAGAAGAAAGACCCAAGGCATAGGTGGAGATGTATCATGTAAGAAACTATCATACCAAGAAACTGAATGTTTTACTTGATATATTTTACTCATTTGTAGACACTAGCCTAAAGCGGCCGAGCCTCATCTTCCCATTTATCTCAGTCTCTAATGGGAATCCAGGACATTCCGATCATCACTTAGGAGGAAACTCCTTAGTCCATATGTCCCCTCTCTACCCTCAAATCTTTACACTATGTCCCTGCTCAAGTAGCCATTGTAATTAACTCTCCCATTTAACTGTTAATTGTGTGTGTGTGTGTGTGTGTGTGTGTGTGTGTTTGTCATGATAGTGGTGGTGCTGGGGCAGGGGTGGGTGATTGCATGTAGAAGTGTAACAATGATGCCAGGTACTGAACTCAGGGCCTTGAACATGCATGGCAAGGGCTTGTCCCACTCGGCCACATCTCTGGGCCCCGTGTCTCTAGCAGAAATAAGGCTGTTTCTTCAAGACTGCCACTGGAAGGAACTATCTCACCCCATGGATTTACTCTCCAGGTCAGTACATGATCAGTACAGAGATCTTCCTTGTCAAACACAACTGCTTCCATAATGTAACTTCCCTGTTTTCCAAAAGTCTCTGCTCATACCCGCTTCTGTTCCTTTGCTGCTGTAACGCATTGGAATTTTCCATCACTCATTGAAAAGTCTGCCACTATCTCAAAGTCTCTCTCCAGTTGCAACTTGTCGTCTCTCTTGGCAAATCCAACATCCAGGTGGAGGGTACATGCAACCTCTTGGACTCTGCGCTTCCTGAACTCCAGGAAACTCCACCCCATCCAGTCACCTCCACCGCCACACCCAGGAGCGCTAGCACACCCCAAAAACTGACCTGCCTACAGGAATTTGAATACCAGCTCTTGTTTCTCCCTCACAAACCTCCTACCCCTTTAAGTTTACTCCGAGTTGACTTATATCCTGACTACAGTCATGGCTGAGCTCATCATCTTTGTTTATAGGCTTCAGCCCCGTTCTGCCTGTCTTCACAGCCCTTCTTACCCAACAGACCAGTCCCTGCACTGCCTTCTCTCTGACATAACCCTACATAAAGTCAAGCGTTGGGTAATCTCAACTACTTGATGCTCCTGGTAGAAACCTAAGAACAAACTTCGGTTGAAGGAAAAAACGCACAGTCACAGACTGGTTTCATTCTCAATTTCTGATCCTAACCTTAAATCTAGACCAGGGGTGGCGAACAGGATTTTTACCCTCACTCAAAATGGCAAAATGCAATATGTGTTTAGTAGATTATTGTTAAAATTAGATGCTTTTGTGTGAGTGCTTGTCTGTTTTGGCAGGTCACTGCATGGTGTGGCTCTTTGACTCTCACAGTTTAAAATTTGGGCTCTTTGTGTCGAACTTGTTCGCCACCCTGAGACTTTTGGTACTATCACTTTTGACTGTTAAGTTCATTTTCCTACTCAGAATCATCATTTAACGCCACCTCTCTCCTCAAGCCGCTGATTTACCCTCCTCAGTACTCAACATCATTGAGAAAATAGAAACTACCAAAAGGGAACTCTAGACTAGAGGCAGGTGCAGTAACTCAGTGTGAAGCAATGTGTGCTTTGCACCCAGGAGGCCTGAGTTTAATCTCTGGCACCACATATGGTCCCCAGAACACCACTAGGTGGGACCTTGAGCACTGAGACAGGACAAGCAAGCATCCAAGCACTGATGTGTCCTCTAAAAAACAGAATTAGAGCTGGAGAGATAGTACAGCAGGCAGGGCACTTGCCTTATATAGAACCAAACAGGGTTTGATTCCTGACATAACAATGTGGTCCCTGGAGCCCAATAGGATTCCTGGGGGCAGAGCCAGAAATAAACCCTGAGGGGCTGAAGAGATAGCATGAAGGTAAGGTGTTTGCCTTTAATGCAGAAGGTCATTGGTTCGAATCCCGGTATCCCATAACGTCCCCCGAGTCTGCCAGGAGCGATTTCTGAGCATGGAGCCAGGAGTAACTCCTGAGCGCTGCCGGGTGCAATCCAAAAAAAAAAAAAAAAAAAAGAACAGAAATAAACCCTGAGCAACACCAGATATGGCCTCCAAACCCATAAGCATTTGGACTTATCTCTGCATCATCTCTTGCTGTAACCAAGATATTTTATTAAATCTAAAAGGTGCTTTCCTTACACAAGGTGAAACCAGGCTCAATCCCAGCACCACATATGGTTCCCAAGTCCCACTACTAAAGATCCATGAGCCCAGGCAGGTTCTGAGCACAGGCCAAACCCCATCTCCCCACTCCCAACCCCACCAAGTGCAAAACTTCCAATTTCCACTTCCTCATCTTTTTCAAGGATAAACCCTTTATCCCTCTCTCTTCTGGTTTCTTCCCTTACTGGATCATTCTTATCAGTGTAAATAATATACTCCAGTTAGTTCACATCCTCCGCAAATAAAATTCCCCTTGACATCTCTCCAACACAAAGAGGCCATCTCTTCTGGCCTCAAAGTGGTTCCTGGACCTGAGTTTTGTTTTCACCTGGGAATTTACAAGAAAAGCAAATTCTCAGACACCACCCTGCACCTCATAAATAAGAAACTGTGAAGTAGGCCTGGTAATCTGTGTTTAGCCAAGTCCACCATTTAATTCTAATACGTACTAAAGTTAGAGTCCAATCAAATAGCATGATAATGGTAGTGAGTGAAATAGAATGCCTGTCAAATACAGGCAGGGGGTGGGGGAGGAGTAAGATGGGGGCATTGGTGGTGGGAGGGTTGTACTGGTGAAGGGGGGTTTTCTTTTTTATAACTAAAACCCAACTACAAACATATTTGTAATCATGGCGCTTAAGTAAAGATGTTAATTTAAAAAATATATATATCATGACAATGGGGGGGGGTTTAGAATCTGATATATAACTTGGACCGTCACACCCCCACCAACAGTGAGCTATCTATCAGCCTTGTCATTAACTGGGAACTCCAGAAATGATGAATCTTGAATCCTACAATAAAATTTGTATTTTGACAAGTTTCAAAGGTAAATCAAAATGTACATTTTGACATTACCAGTATGAATTACATAGGTAATGCACATACATCTTAATGTTTGAAAAGCATAGATCTACACAACTGATTCAGTCATTAACAACTCTCATTCTTTCCTAAATCATTCTATTGCTCTTCCTGGAGTCATTCATCTTTTGTGCGAAGGTTCAGATGTGGCTCCAGTGTGCATCTCTTCACCTTCATTTCTTTTGAGGGGAGGCACACAGGGGGTTACTCCTGGCTCTGCACTCAAATCACTCCTGGTAAGCTCGGGGGACCATATGGGATGCTTGGGATCAAATGGGGTCCATCCTATGTTGGCCATGTGCAAGGCAAACGCCCTACTGCTGTGCTATATAGCTCCAGTCCCTCTTTTGTTGTTGTTGTTTGTGGTTTTTGGGTCACACCCGGCAGTGCTCAGGGGTTACTCCTGGCTCCATGCTCAGAAATTGCTCCTGGCAAGCATGGGGGACCATATGGGACGCCGGGATTCGAACCGATGACCTTCTGCATGAAAGGCAAACGCCTTACCTCCATGCTATCTCTCCGGCCCCAGCTCCTCTTTATGTTCATTTTTTTTTTTTTTTTTTTTTTTGGTTTTTGGGCCACACCCATTTGACGCTCAGGGGTTACTCCTGGCTATACGCTCAGAAGTCGCTCCTGGCTTGGGGGACCATATGGGACGCCGGGGGATAGAACCGCAGTCCGTCCTAGGCAAGCGCAGGCAAGGCAGGCACCTTACCTCTAGCGCCACCGCCCGGCTATGTTCATTTCTTTACGTATGTGTCTCCCATGTATGTGTGAGACCCAGGATTTGGCCTTCCCCCTCACAACTTGTGTTGCTAAATCCAATGACCACTTTTTCTGAAATAGCAACTGGCATGATTAACCACTTCCCCTTTCTCTCAACGTTCTCCATCATGGAGTTCATGTCAGTGTGCTCTACTCATTTTCCTTGACTTTCTTTTTGTATTTCCTAGGTTTTCTCTAATAGAAATCTGTATTGGGGTTCTTAGGACTTGGAACAGGAATCTTTCTTTTTCTCTCCCACATTCGGCTATATGATCTCATCCCTACCTATGATGATCAATTAGATGCCATCTATATATCAAAAACGATGTTCCTCATTGAAACCGCTTCTCAGAGTCGAACTGCTTACCTGACATCACCACATGAAAAACATATAAGCATTGAAACTTAAGAGGCTCCAAATGCTGCGAACTCTAATTTTTGTCTTCCAGTCTTGAACATACTAAATACTCCCCACAAACATCCAATACAATCAGTCCTCTAAAAACATGTTTTCCAACCTACTCTCCCTTCCATTTGCTTGCCAGACAAAATAAAAAGCAATTTCCTATTGTATACTGCAAGACTGGAGACCTCGGTAGCAACAACCACCCCCCTCCAGTTCCTGTGCTATTCCTTCCTTCCCTTCAGCCACATCTTCAATCAACACTACTGGCTCCTTTCAGTTCCTTAAAGTCTTTGAACAGGCTGTTCCTGTGTTCCAAAAGGCTCCAACCATCCCCCATGTTCTCTTTCTCAATGTGCAAAGCACACACTGTCTACATGCATGGATGCGTGTATAAGCCCACATGCACACGCGCACACACACACACACACACACACACACACACACATCTTGAGTGCTGCAAGCACTATAACTACAGGTACAAGCATGAGACACCCCCTCCAGTTATGACAAGAACAGTAACAAAGGAGAGCTGGGGGAAACTTCTTCTCCCAGCAGGTACCGAGTAAATATACAGACCCGGGGAGCTGAGAAACAGCCGCTGCTCCTGGGAACTCCCTGAACACTACCCGCTCACCAAGCTCCTGGCTTGCCTTCTGGGGTGTCTGGAGCCAGGAATTCACACATTTTAGCTGACCCAACAACGACTGAGGGGGCAAAGGGTTAAGAAGCAGAGATGCCCACTTTGAGCTGCCTATTTGCCCTATTCTCCAGGCCAGCTTTCTCATTAATAAAGTACACGTGTTTATCTATCATTGACTGGGATCTACTGCCCTGTACCTATTTGGTGAAAGGCAGGCAAGGATTAATGAATGCCCTACAGATCCCAATAATCATAATTTATGGCAAGGTTATTTGCTACCCAGCAGAGCAGATAATAGTAAGGGCTGAGGCTTTGGCATTTGTTTATCAGTGTCTGGTTTTTAGTTCCAGTATGCCACGTGCGAGCCAAATAATCTCATGTGGGGAAGTTAATTAAACTCTCAGAGTCCCATCTATAAAACGAGGATATTGTTTATATCTTGCCTGTACGCAGTTTGTGAACAATAAATGTCATTTCTGACTGAGGTTTATTAGCAAAGGCCTGACCTATGATAAAGCTCAGTAATACCTGGGTTTCCCATTCCTTGTAAGAATCTTGAAGGCGGGCCCGGAGAGATAGCACAGCGGTGTTTGCCTTGCAAGCAGCCGATCCAGGGCCTAAGGTGGTTGGTTCAAATCCCGGTGTCCCATATGGTCCCCCGTGCCTGCCAGGAGCTATTTCTGAGCAGACAGCCAGGAGTAACCCCTGAGCACCGCTGGGTGTGGCCCAAAAACCAAAGAAAAAAAAAAAAAGAATCTTGAAGGCAGAAAGTAATTGCTCTTTAATTCATCATGGGGCCTGGCATAATGTGCGGCACAATGGTAAATGTTTAACAAAAGTCGAAAACTGCATTTCATCATGTGGTCTCTGACATGAAAGAAAAAGACTTCAATTTTATCTCATAGCCCTCACTTTATAAATGTAATATGTCTAACAAGAAACTGGTAGTAGCGCTTAAGAGCTATTTATTGAGTGCCTGTTGTTGTTAGGATGGTTTTAAGATCTTTACATGAATGAACGTCATCAGTGATCAGTGTTATGACAAGACATCATAATTATTATTATTCTCATTTTACAGATGAGAGAATTGAGTTACAAAGAGGTTAAGTAATATGCCCAGGCAACAGAGAGAATGGCAGGGGTGGGAATTTAATCAAAGAACTATTAACCATCATATAATGAAAACAAGCCCAGTTTTGCTATTGAGTACATTTAAAATATACACGCATGTACAGCTTATTCTTTTCTAAAATGTTTCCTAAAGTAGTATCATTCCATAAGAAAAATTTTTTCTGAAGTCTGAAACACAGAATATCATTACTAAAAGGTACTTCATAGCAGCAGGTAGGGGACTTGCCTTGTAACATAGCCAACCTGGGTTTGATCTGTGACATCCAATGTGGTTCCCAAATGCACCACCAGGAGTGAGCACTGCTGGGTGTGGCCAAAAATGAAGTATTTCATAAGGATAGCAAAGAGGAAGAAGAGGAGGAGGTGGGGGAGGAGGTGGGCTAGAATGCAAGCTCTGCATGCAGAAAGTTCTGGTTTGAGCCCCAATACAAACAAGCTCCCACAAGTCAAGTGTAGCCCCTGAGTAACCCAGATATGGCCCCAAAACCAAAACAATAGAACTGTCTATAACATTATAACCATTTTTGTTTGTTTTGGGCCATACCCGGCAGTGATGGGGGGTGGGGGCTACTCCTAGTTCTGTGCTCAGAATCACTTCTGGCAGGCTCGGGGACCATATGTGATGCTGCGGATGGAACCCAAGTCAACTGCATGGCAAGGTAAACGCTCTATCCACTGTGCTATCACTCCGGCCCCAATAACATTATATTCTTTTTGTTTTGTTTTGTTTTGTTTTGAGTCACACCTGAAGGTGCTCAGTTACTCCTGGCTCTTTGCTCAGAAATCACTCCTGGCAAGCTCAGGGGACCATATGGGATGCCGGATTCAACCACCGTCCTTCCTGGATTGGCTGCATGCAAGGTAAATGCCCTACCACTGTACTATCTCTCCGACCCCAACATTATCTTCTTGGGTTTTTTTTTGGAGGGGGGTGGGGGAAGAGTCACACCTGGCAGCACTCAGGGGTTACTCCTAGCTTTATGCTCAGAAATCGCTCCTGGCAAGCTCGGGGACCATATGGGATCCCGGGATTCAAACCACCATCCTTCTGCATGAAAGGCAAACACTCTATCTCCATGCTATCTCTCTGGCCCCAACATTATACTCTTAAAAAGAAATTTTCATTCCCTAAAATTCTACCACTGTTGACTCTGTAATCTTAAAAAAAAAAAAAAAAAAAAAAAAAAAGAGTCGATGTGGTATCTCATAAATAATGAAAATACGACTTCTTAAGTATTTACCAAAATATCTTATTTTTTCCTTTATGAGATCCTCTTTGTGAATATGATACTGATATAGAATTTAGCATTTCCTTGGGATGATGAAACATTATGAAAACAAAACAATGGGCAATAATAGTGCAACTACATACAGATAGTGAACTACTTCCCAAAAGTCAGGGAGATAGTACTGAAGGATAAGGTGCTTGGCTTGCACACAGTCGGAGCCCAATTCCCGACACTACATACAGCCCTCAGTGCTGCCACAATTGATCCCTGACAACAAAGCCCTGAGTATAGCTGGATGTGAAACAAAAGCTACTTTTTTTTAAAAACTTATGTTTAAAAAGATTAGACTGGGTTTTTTTTAAATCCACATGAACATTTATTGGTTAAAAATTTGAGGATGGGGGGCCGGAGAGGTGGCGCTAGAGGTAAGGTGTCTGCCTTGCAAGTGCTAGCCAAGGAAGGACCGCAGTTCGATCCCCTGGCAGTTCGATCCCCCGGCGTGCCATATGGTCCCTCCAAGCCAGGGGCAATTTCTGAGCACTTAGCCAGGAGTAACCCCTGAGCATCAAATGGGTGTGGCCCGAAAAACAAAAAAGAAAAAAGAATATTTTCGGATGGGCTGGGGCCAGAGTGGTGGCACAGCAGTAAGGTGTTTGCCTTGCATGCATCTGACCTAGGACGGATCCTCCAGCATCCCATATGATCTTCCACACCAGTAGTGATTTCTGAGTGTTCAGCCAGGAGTAAACCCTGAGTGTCACCTGGTGTGGCCCAAAAACAAAAACAAAAAAAGAAAATTTGAGTATGGGGAAATGGTTCAAGTAGCATCTTTCACATGCAAGAGTTGCAAGTTCAATCCAAGGTACCACAAGAGACCCTGAGCACTACCAGGAGTGAGCCCCAAACCAAACAAGAACAAAAAACTACTCCCCCCCCAAATTAGTCAATCATTAATTAGGCCACAGCCAGCAGTACTCAGAGGACCATATGGGATGCTGGAGATAGAGCTTGGGTTGGCCTTGTGCAACGCCATGTGCAAATGCCCCACCCTCTGTGCTATCACTCCGGCCCCTAACTGAATTTTTTAAAGCTGGGTTCAGAACTCAGAAAGATTCATTACAGCATGTTCATAAGAACTGAACCCAAAAATACTTTAATGTTCTATAAAAGGGTAGAGTTTAAATAATGGTGCATTCTCAAGTACCAAATTAACATGTTTCACCATTAGTAAGAATTTTTTGCATGATAATATGCACATTATACTACTGATGGGAAGAAACAAGATTTCTGAGATAAAAAATTATACTATCTGCAAAAGGGGTAATGCATGCTCTTATATATGTCTGAGTACATATATATATGTATATATACATATATATATATGAAAATGTCAAATATATCCTTTTAATTTTTTTTTTTTTTTTTTTTGGTTTTTGGGCCACACCTGGCGATGCTCAGGGGTTACTCCTGGCTGTCTGCTCAGAAATAGCTCCTGGCAGGCACGGGGGACCATATGGGACACCGGGATTCGAACCAACCACCTTTGGTCCTAGATCAGCTGCTTGCAAGGCAAACGCCGCCGCTATGCTATCTCTCCGGGCCCTCCTTTTAATATTTTTGCTTTGGAGATTGTATCCTCTAATTTTTAAGTTTATGTATTTTTTTGGTTTATTTGTTTTGGGGACCACAGCCAGTGCTACTTAGAGGTTACTCGACTCTGTACTCAGGAATCACTCCTGGTGGTGCTCAGGGGACCATATGGGATGCCAAATATTGAACCAACGTGGGCCACATGCAAGCCAATTGCCCTATCCACTTAGGCTCTGGCCCTAAGTTAATTTTTTTTTTGTTTGTTTTTGGACCACACCCGTTTGACGCTCAGGGGTTACTCCTGGCTATGTGCTCAGAAATCACCCCTGGCTTGGGAGGACCATATGGGACACCGGGGGATCGAACCGCGGTCCATCCGCTTGCAAGGTAGACACCTAACCTGTAGCGCCACCTTCCCAGCCCCTAAGTTAATATTTTTAATAAGGTTATTTGCAAAATTCAAAGCACTGGTCCTCTATTACCCTCAAACTATTAAGAGGCATTCTTATTTATTTAATAAAAAGTACAATTAATAATTATATTTCCTCTAAAATTCCACTTACATGACTACAGTGTATAAACTTGTCCGTGAACATTTTCATTTCAAAAAAATCAGAATCCCTAAAGTACTTTTTTTCCTAAAGTATTTTTTAAAAGACCACTTAATGTGTTATAAAACCAAGCACTCAAAGAAAAAAAATTCAAATTTATTAAGTAGCTGATTGCTGGGTACACCTAGTTTGGGAATTGTTTGGTTTAAATTCTTATAATAATTTTGAGATATACTCTCCAACAGAACAATAAAACAGCTCATTCAATTATCAAAAATATCAAAGCTTGCTCAAAGCTATATGACTAGTTGATAACTAGTACATATTGGGATTTAAACCCAGATCTCTCCAGCTTCAATATTCACTTCTTATTCTAGGGTACAAACTGCGAGGGATAAGACAACACCATTACTTGTTATTGGCTTTGCCTGTATTGTAATGATTCACTTCCTAGTACTACCAGTTCAAAAGATCCCTCGTAATTGTATATTTTAAATTATAGCTCCAAATTATATCTGATTTTCATGAACATCATCATAAAATGGAATTATCTTTACAATGACTGAGTTCTCCAAACTAAAATTCAGAATGCTTTGCTTAATAAGTTTTTTCTCCTGATTGCAAATTCATAGATTTTCAAAACTGCAAAACGCAATGCACATTTTTCAAAATCATAAACCATGATTAAAAAAATCTGATAAAATCTTACTGTTTTTTTTAAATACAGAAAGAAATAAAATTCATTAAAATCAATTATAATAACACTATCACTGATCTACCACCTTGAACCCAGTGTCTAAGACAAAATAATACTCTTTTAAAGTTGAATGTTTTGTTATACAGTCATAGTTGTCTCCTCAAACTGGAGGGGGAAAAAAGTGACTTACTTGTCTGTATTTCCCAATATTTAATTTAGACTTCTAAACATATTTATACAGGCCCTCCTTTATTCCACAATAACTTAAAGTAGCCTGAAACTACATGTAAACAAATTGATAAAACAGTAAGTGACTAAATGAAAATTAAGACAAATGAGATATTCTGCATGGGCCAAGATAGCATACACAAGGTGCTCCTTAAGTACCAGTTTGAGGAGGGCCACAAATTTGGCTCTGAGCCCACTAAAGCCATCACAAAAAGAACATGACCAGTTAGGGCACGAGTCATAGGAGCCATATTATAAAAACAAACCAGGTACTTAGGACAACTAAAGAAGGCATAATTATCCCTGCAATAAAGCCAAAGAAAAGTTCCTCCTGTGTATGTTTATGAAGGAGATACTGAATAATGTGGTTTAAGTGTCCTAATCAGCATCCTTACAAGAGGGTTTAAGACGGATCTTTTCCTACAGCATGCACCATGGAAGAGCGCTGTCATAAAGCCAAAATGGAACTAGGCAGATATAGGCCTAGGAATATAATTAGGTGAAAAGAACTAGCCTTGCATATGTGAGGCTCTGGGATTAATACGCAACCCTCCAAACACACACACACACACACACACACACACACACACACACACACACACGCTAGCTCATCATATAAAGCCAAGATATAGGCCTAGGAATATAATTCGGTGAAAAGAACTAGCCTTGCATATGTGAGGCTCTGGGATTAATACGCAACCCTCCAAACACACACACATACACACACACACACACGCTAGCTCATCATATAAAGCCAAAACAGTTACTAGCAAAGAATGGGACACGGGGCAATGACACAACTATTTGACTTAATCTAAGAAGAAATCTTATCCTTAGAGAAACAGATAAAAAGCTTTATCTCACTTATTCCCCAGACAATCCTCAAAGATATTGACATTAACTAAGTTACTGGCAGGAGCAAGGACAAAGGCCTTTCCTGTTTATGCTGCAAGACTGGCACTTGGCGGGCTGACTGACAGTGCTGCCAAGAAAATGAGGCCCAATATGATCCAACAGTCAATGAATGAGTGGTAGGCAGAGAAAGAGAGGTCACTTCTCATGAAAGGTAGAGCGCTGTGTCAACAGGAATAATATCAATATCCACAGAGGAGGAGAGTACAAAGGAAGGCATCAAATTTGCTTCAAAAAGTATCTGGACTGACTGTTCCAGAAAAGAAATTACCTGGCGGGAGCAGAAGCAATAGCACAGTGGGCGAGGTCTTTGCCTTGCATGTGGCCCAACACTGCTTTGATGTCTAGCATCCCATGGTCTGAGCAAAGAGCCAGGAGTAACCCTTGAATACCAACAGGTGTGCCCCCCCCCCCAGAAAAAAACAAAATAGAAAAAAAAAAAAGAAATTATCTGGCAGGTCTCTGGGTACTCTGAAGGATTGTAAATGATTTTTATCATTCTTTCAAAGGTCTAGACAACATTTTTCATTCATTAAAAAAAATAACCTCGGGCCCAGAGAGATAACACAGCGGTGTTTGCTTTGCAAGCAGCCGATCCAGGACCAAAGGTAGTTGGTTCAAATCCCGGTGTCCCATATGGTCCCCCGTGCCTGCCAGGAGCTATTTCTGAGCAGACAGCCAGGAGTAACCCCTGAGCCCCTCTGGGTGTGGCCCAAACACCAAAAAAAAAAAAAAAACCCTCAGTAATGATTCAAAAGGAAAACATTTATTTATGAAAGCAAAATGGAATAGGTATTCAAGTCTGTGTTACCTTGACTTAACAAATTCACTTAAAAAAAATTTTTTTTTTTTTGGTTTTTGGGCCACACCCGGTGACGCTCAGGGGTTACTTCTGGCTATGGGCTCAGAAGTCGCTCCTGGCTTGGGGGACCATATGGGACACCGGGGGATCAAACCGCGGTCCGTCCTAGGCTAGCGCTGGCAAGGCAGACACCTTACTTCTAGCGCCACCATGCCGGCCCCATAAATTCGCTTAAAATTTTAATCAAATCATCAAAAATGTGTAAAAACATGACATTTCTTCTCCAAATCGTGCAATTTAAAATCTTTTTTTTTTTTTTTTTTTTTTTTTTTTGGTTTTTGGGCCACACCCGGTTGATGCTCAGGTGTTACTCCTGGCTATGTGCTCAGAAATCGCCCCTGGCTTGGGGGGGACCATATGGGACGCCGGGGGATCGAACCACGGTCCTTCCTTGGCTAGCGCTTGCAAGGCAGACACCTTACCTCCAGCGCCACCTACCCGGCCCCGCAATTTAAAATCTTATCTCAGCTGAATTCATCTTAATTAACCAAAATGAGTTTCCTACATAATTATTTCAGCCTAGAAACTTGGGGTTGACTCAACATTGTCAATAAAACAGAAATTATAAAAAAAAAAAGAAAGAAAGAAACTTGGGGTTTTCTTTTTGGGGAGGTGGGCTGCACTCAACAGTGCAGGAGACCATATGCAATGCTGGGGGATCAAACCCTGGTTAACTATACAGAAGGAAAGCACCTTAATCTAAGTAGTGTATTTCTTCTGCCCCAAGTTAGATGCCTGACACCACCCTAAGCAGAGTCAGGTGTAACGCATAATAACTGCTGGATATGGCCCAAAATCCAAAAAGAAGTTTTGAAGTTAGAGAGTACATCAGGTAGGGTGTTTGCTTTGTATATAGCTGACCCAGGTTCAATCCCAGGCATCCCATATGGTCACTTAAGCCTCACCAGGAGTAATAATGAGCACAGAGCCAGGAATAATCCCTGAGCACTGCCAGTTGTTTTTCAAATTTTAAAATAAATAAATAAATAAAAAAGAAGAGGGGAGAGAGAAAAAAGTTTTCTCCTTTTCTACTTTCCAAATAGTGCCACTCCTTCACATTAATCTTCAAATCCTTCCCCCTCCATGAAACCACAATGTCCTCACCTCTGTGTGTGTTTTTAGGGTCACACCGGCAGCACTCAGGGGTTACTCCTGGTTCTACGCTCAGAAACTGCTCCTGGCAGGCTCGGGGATCCATATGGGATATAAGGATTCGAACCATCATCCTTCTGCATGCATGGCAAACACACTACCGCTGTGCTATCTCTCTGGCCCTTTGTATATTTTTTTAAATATATCATTATATATATTTCTTAAATATACCATTATATATCATTCTTTCATATGCTGGTAGACATTTAACACTGATGAATTATCAATACATTTCCTTCACTACAGTAAATCTAAAAAATATATATAAAATATGAACACATTTCCAACTTTCAAAATTGTTGCCTTTGTACGTGAAGTTTGCAGAAATCTTCAGGTAACTGACTCGTTCCCTGATTGCAGTTCCCATGACCGCTGTTAATCATTAGAGTTTAAGAAGAAGCTTCCTTTACATATAGAAGGCAGAACCATAAAGGTATGTAACATGAATCCATTTATAGGTTAGTTCCATATTTGAGATCATTCTCAAGAAGTTATAGGAAAATAATCAAGAGAAAGAAAAGAGTACACTTAAATATACCTGGAACCCCAAAGGATTAAGCATTGTTGAGCTTAATTAATTTAGAAGTGAGAAATCAAATATACAATGTATGAACAAGTTAGAAATAACTCGGAGCAGGCGTGGTGGAGCTAGAGGTAAGGTAGCCTTCCCTGCGCTAGCCTAGGATGGACCACGGTTCGATTCCCCGGTGTCCCATATGGTCCCCCAAGCCAGGAGTGACTTCTGAGCGCATAGCCAGGAGTAACCCCTGAGTGTCACCGGGTGTGGCCCAAAAACCAAAAAAAAAAAAAAAAAAAAAAAAGAGATAACTCAAGACAATGGATTCAAATAGAATATATAAGCAGAGAGAACAGGTTTTAAAAGGATAGCGGGGTGGGTTGTTTTGTTCTGTTGTGGTTTTGTTTTGTGGTTTGGGGGCCATATCTGCACTCAGGGCTTACTCCCGGCTCTACACGCAGGAATTACTCCTGGCGGGCTAAGGGGAAATCATAGGGGGTACCGGGGGATGAAACCAGGGTTAGCACATTTTTTTGTTTGTTGTTTTTTTTTTTTTCTTTTTTGGTTTTTGGTTTTGGGGCCACACTCAACACTCGGTGGTGCTCAGGGGTTACTCCTGGCTATCTGCTCAGAAATAGCTCCTGGCAGACACACATAGGACGCCGGGATTCAAACCAACCACCTTAGGTCCTGGGTCAGCTGCTTGCAAGGCAGATGCTGCTGTGCTATCTCTCTGGCCCCTGGATTAGCACATTTAAGGCAAACACCATTCCTACTGTATTATGTCTCTGGATCTGGTTTTAAATTTTTGCAAGTAGAGGATTGAAGTCATTCTATATAGATTTTTATTAATGCTTTTTAGGGGCTAGAGCAATAGCACAGCAGTAGGGCATTTGCCTTGCATGCAGCTGACCCAGGACAGACCTGGGTTCTATCCTCAGAGTCCCATATGGTCCCTCAAGCCAGGAGTGATTTTTGAGTGCATAGCCAAGAGTAACCCCTGAGAGTCATAGGGTATGGCCCAAAAATTTTTAAAAAACAGTTTTTAACTCAGGGCCAGTCAACCTAAGCGTATATAAGTAGTTCTCAAATAAGGCTAATTTCGCACCCATAAGACTTGAAGCAATAGCTAGAAACATATTTTGTCACTTTGGGGGCTGTTGTTCCAGTGGGTACAGAAATGCTGTTCAACAGCATACGACACACAGGAAAACCCTATAACAACAACAACAACAAAATTATCCCACCCAACGTGTCAACAGGTTGAATTTCCCTAGTTTGTAATTGTATTTGGGACAGAATTAGTTTGGTAGATGCTCAAACTGATCTCTTCATTTACTGGCACTCAGGGGAATAGGAAGTGTCTGGGACCGTTTCTAAACATCACATGTGCTCCAGGCCTTGGAGCTATCTATGTCCAATGTTGTATTATGCCAGATGAGAAAGATAAGCTTTCTTCAGCATGTTAGACTGGAAAAGAAAATAAAGATGAACAATTCTAAAGTCTAAATTCAAAAGGTTCCAGCTATCTACCGTCCTGGATGAAGAACTTTACAAAACAGGGAGTGGGGTGGAGGTGGGGGACAGGCTACCGAGAATATAAAAAAGAAGAAAATTATTTTTCAGGGAAGTTACATCTTTATTACAGGAATAAGAAAATACAAAAAAAAAAAAAAGAAGAGTTCAGTATATCCTGTAAGACAGACTACAAGCTGTCACTAGACAAACTAGGGCATGATTAGAGGCTTGTGGTTTGTAGGTGAAAAGACCTTGGCAGAGGTCCAAAGAGGACGGACAGGAATCGGTTAAAGGTCTAGAGAACCTTTACTCTCACGGTCCCTTTCTTCCCCTAAAACAGCCACCTCGAAGCCTTCTGTGCCTTCCAGCCCTCTACACAGCAGATCAAAAGAAGTTCTGAGCTCTTGAGGGTATACTGATGTCACCACTTTTTAGATCCAAATCATCATGTCTTTCCTGACACTGATTTCTAACACAGAGCCTTGCATAGTGTTGCCCTAGATATATAAAGTGATCAGGATCGGGGCGATAGAACAGCAGGTAGGGTGCTTGCCTTGCACACAGCCAACCCGGGTTCAATCCCAGCATCCCATGTGGTTCCCAAAGCAACACCAGGAGAGATCCCTTCACCTCCCAGTATGTGGCCCTGGGACTCCCAACTCCAAGCACTGCCAGCCTGCCCCAGCCAGAGTTCTACTAGGAGTGGCCCAAGACTCCAGCACTGCCAGGTGTGGCCTCTTTAAAAAAAAAAAAATGGACCGGCCCCCCTCTCCCCCTTTCCTCCGGATCTCCAGGTGGGTTTCTGGGAGGAGCTGATGGGTCACCCTGGGTTTTTCCCCACTCCCAGGCCGGGTCTGGGGACCGGCCTGGGTTGGGCTTAAATCCCTGTCCTTCAGGCTTGGGAGGGTCTCTCTCTCCCTTCCTGGAGCAGGATTTTTAGCAGCACGGGCGGGCAGCTGGCAGACCTCCGCATGTGCCAGCGGCCTTTTGGCCTGGCCTAGGGTAGGGGGGGCCCCGGACCTGGGTCACCCGGCCCCCCTCTCCCCCTTTCCTCCGGATCTCCAGCTGATGGGGCACCCTGGGTTTTTCCCCACTCCCAGACCTGCTCCAGGGTTGGCTTAGGGGGTGGCGTTTGATCTGGGGGGTGGCAGATAACTGCTCAGCTATACTCAGGCTGTCACTGGCAATTTCATACCAGTCTACATTTTGAAACCGCGCGGGGGCTAGCGCCCCCGCGCGAACTTATGCTCCTCCCAACCACCAGTACCCCTGATTTACCCTTCTTACCTTCAGTAACAAACAGTTTTAATCTCTGTCCAAAGACATACAGTAGATCTTACAAATCTCAGAACTATTTAGAAGGACATAAATCGAACACATATATATTTTGAATATTTTATGATTATTTTCTTTAACTACTGTAACTCTCTATATATTCTTCTACCATCATTTTTCTATCCACTTTTCATCTTGTCTTTTCTTTGTAAGCTGTATAGTAAGGATTGTTGGTGGAACTGTCCCTCAGTTTGATGCCTATGATTGAACTATGTCATGGAAATTGCTGGTCTTGTTCCTATTGCCTCCAAATGCACCAATAACGCTTCATGGCATTGATCCTTGTTTGCATAGACACATTAAAATGGGAAAACACTATACATACAGATTAGTTATTATCTAATAAATCTCATTACAATATACCTTACACCCTGAACATTGATATAATGACCTGGCACAGGCCTCAGATGAATGGGCATTCTCCATTCACACTGGAACCAGGCACGCTATCTACGAAACATCCAAGGTCTTTTATAGCAACAGTTGGAAGCAGTCCTCTACCAGGAAAGACACTACCAAGGGTCTGACATCGACCTCCTAAAAAGACACCTCCGTTTACACTGAGAAGACGTGACAACAACAATGACCTGCGATAAGACGTGACAACAACAATGACCCGCTCTACAGGACATGGTTCTCTCTATTGCCCCTTAAGTGTGAGATGAAACGAGAGAATGCTCTGCACCATCCTGACTGCTATATGAGACATGTAGACTCCAGGATCTTTAATACAGAAGCATGATACCAACAACAGAGACTATGTGAGGAATGGAGGTGTATTGCCACTACAGACGATGACTTGAATTGGACAAACTAGTTTGCCTGGAGCCTAGAGTCAGTCCTGTGCCAGGAAACTTCAGGGGTAGGGTCTCCATCTATTTAGACCATAATTTGTCTTTCCATGTCCCTTATGTTTTGGTGGGCCTATGCAAACAAATGCCACTTTAATATCGTTTTTTACTATGGTCCCTTGACTCCAATCCTTAAGAAAAACAACCCACTAAAACTTTTGAGGTTAATTTAAACTAGTAAGCATGTGCATGGATCTAGATAAATGTACTTTGCCCTCAATGTTTAAAGAGTTACATAAGTCTAATATCTTTAGATTATATGGTGTGCTGCTAAGAAATAATATGTACTACAACGGGGGATTTGAGGGACAAAGTAATTGTATGGTACATGGGTTCAGTTTTGTTTTTCTTAATGTTCTTTGGCTGAAAGTATAAGGCTGGGATATCATCGATGGGACTACTGAGAATCCTGTTTATGGGTGATTGGGCTTCCACTGTAACTTTACCCTGTCCTCTTTCTCTGCATCTTTGTTGTCATAATTAAAATAAAAAAAAATAAATAAATAAAAAAAATAAAATAAATAAAAAAAAATAAAGAATAAAAAAAAAAAATGGAGCCAGCAAGATGGCATGAAGGGCTGGAACATTGATTGTTCTGCATGCAGGACAGACCCTGAGGTTCAGTCCACATCACATAGTCCTCTAAGAACTACCAGACATTACGCTCTCAAAATAAATTCATTTCAATAAAGGAAGTATTAGAAATATCAAGGTAGGGGTCGGCGAGGTGGCACTAGAGGTAAGGCGTCTGCCTTGCTAGCGCTAGCCAAGGAAGGACTGTGGTTCAATCCCCCAGCGTCCCATATGGTCCCCCCAAGCCAGGGGCAATTTCTGAGCGCTTAGCCAGGAGTAACCCCTGAGCATCAAACGGGTATGGCCCGAAAAACAGAAGGAAGGGAGGGAGAGAGGGAGGGAGAGAGGGAGGAAGGAAGGAAAAAAGGGAGGGAGGAAGGAAGGAAAAAAGGGAGGGAGGAAGGAAGGAAGGAAGGGAGGGAGGGAGGAAGGAAGGAAGGAAGGAAGGAAGGAAGGAAGGAAGGAAGGAAGGAAGGAAGGAAGGAAGGAAGGAAGGAAGGAAGGAAGGAAGGAAGGAAGGAAGGAAGGAAAAAGAAATATCAAGGTAGATTCTGGATAGCAACTTAAAGGAAAGCTACAGGGTCTTCCAAAGCAATCTCTAAAGAGCAGGAAAAGGTCCTTTCGAAACAAGTATTTTCAATGGTGGGGACCCATCCTTTTTTCTAGCACTGCTGGTACTGAATTAATAAATTTAAGAAAACAAAAAAAGGATTGGTGTGTCCCACCCCCTCTTTGGTTGTATGACGCTCACGCAGACAAGTTTTAAGAACACACGGGAGCATCTGTGAGCAGTGAAGTGACAGCACCCCCAAGAGCTAAGTGAAAATTCTGGCAAATGAGGTGAACTGCAGCAACATCTTGCAAAGCAACAGGAACCAACATGTTTGGGGGTCTCAAGTTACTCAGACATCAGGTCTAGACAAAACAAACATTTGTTCTATTACCTTTTTGTCATGTTGCCATGGGAATCTGTGTTAGAAAAACTAATCTTCTGCAATTAGATGGTGGGGCAGTGAGACGGGCAGAGTTGGCATGAAAAACATAAAAAGCTTTTGTCTGTGAAGGCAGGAAAGACAGTATCTTCAGAGGTTGGCCTCGGAATCTCTCAATCTTTAAGCCTTACTCAGGTTAATGGAGTCCTTAGAGCTTCAGACCTAGAAAGGAATACTATTAATCCCATCCCACTACTATGAAAATGATTGAGGGGCCGGAGAGATAGCATGGAGGTAAGGCGTTTGCCTTTCATGCAGGAGGTCATCTGTTTGAATCCCGGCGTCCCATATGGTCCCCCGTGCCTGCCAGGAGCAATTTCTGAGCATGGAACCAGAAATAACCCCTGAGCACTGCCGGGTGTGACCCAAAAATAAAAAAAAAAAAAAAAAAAAAAGAAGAAGAAAATGATTGAAATGGGGGTAAGTAAAAGAATATATAGACACAGGGCCAAAATAAAATAAATAATATCTTTTTTTTTCTATAAATAATATCTTTTTTTTTTTTTTTTTTGGTTTTTGGGCCACACCCGGTAACGCTCAGGGGTTACTCCTGGCTATGCGCTCAGAAGTCGCTCCTGGCTTAGGGGACCATATGGGACACCGGGGGATCGAACCGCGGTCCGTCCAAGGCTAGCGCAGGCAAGGCAGGCACCTTACCTTTAGCGCCACCGCCCGGCCCCTATAAATAATATCTTAAAGGTAAAAAAGAAAAAAGACTTTTTAAAATCGAAGCCAATTAAAAAAAAAAAAAAACTTAGAAGCCCAAAAAAGTTAGAAGACATTTAACCTACCAGCAAGCTAATCTTCTTTTGTCAACAGTCTAATCTCTTTACTCCCTACATTTGGCAACAGAAACCTAAAAACTGAAATTATTTAAAGAGCTGAACTGGGGGCTGGAACAGGTAGGGTGTTTGCCTTGCATGCAACCAAGCCAGGACAATCCATCCCCAGCATCCCATATGGTCCATCAAGTAGGAGTGATCCCTGAGAGCAGAGCCAGGAGTAACCCATGCATAGAGGAGGGGAAAGGGAGGGGGGAAGGGTGTTCATGAACTAGACTACCCTAAATTCTATGGCCAACCAACAGATACTCTGATATGCTGAACCTTCTAGAAAGAGTTGGGAGCATGGGTTGGGCTTCGCACCCAGTTCCTATGCAGCTCCTCCACTCTCTTCTGCTACTGTGTCTCCTATGTATCTCGCCACTAGGCCTTTGCATTTGCTGACCCTTGGCCTAGAATCTTCTCCCTCCAGATAGTGTTCGACATCACCTATTCCAGCTCTTCACTAAACTGCCATTTAGTCGTTCTCATCCTCTCTCTCCTTTCCTTGCCTCATTTTCCACATAGCTCTTATCATCTGACATACAAGTTCTTATCATCTACTTCTATCCTCTTTATAGTAAGAGTTCCAGAGCAGAATCTTCTGGTCTTTTATTCTTACACCTACAGAAGGCCAGAGCCCTGGCCTCAAGAAGATTAGTATGACTTCCTCCTCCTCCCACTCAGCAATCCAGTATCCTGAAATATTCTGGTTTCCAAAGGGACACTAAAACCTACCCATTTACTGAAGGAATCATTCTAGCTTCTCCCCTCTCTCCTTTCTCTCCTACATTCAGCCTGGGAGGCAAACCTAGCAGAACCCAGGACCTATCTTATCTGTCAAAGAGCAGAACTTACAAATCCCCATCTTCTTCCTCCCTGGCACAACCATTAAAAGATTGAAATGCTATAAAATTGGGTAATTTTATGTCCTCAACACATATATACTTTAGTTATGAAAACAATTACAAAGGAAAACTACATCCAATAGTGAAAGCTTCATTTACAGAAAATAGTCTCAGTTCAGTTTGGACTGTTTGCTTTGTCCCAAAGAAACCTGGGTACACAGATACAATATAGTGAAATCACAAGGTTTCGAGTCAGGGTTGCTTATATTGGCTTTTTTGGAGTTTCTGTTTTTGGTTTTGAGCACTATAATAATGATCGTGCTTGCCTATTTGAGGGGGGGGGGAGTACAAGCAAGGAGTTTTATTTTATTTTATCAATTCTACAGGTGCTGTTACTTTAGAGAGGGAGAAAGCCATAACCCCAAAGATTAGCCAGGCAATGATTTCGATGGGACTGGAGTGTTACAGGTCACCATTTCTGTTTTTTTTTTTTAACAGGAGCAGGAGGGAGAAGGCGCTTGGGCCACACTAGGAGATGCTCAAGGGCTACTCCCAGCTCTATGCTTGGAGAATTGCTACCAGCAGTGCTTGAGGGACTATGCGGGCGGAATAGGGGAACCAAACCCAAGATGGCAGCATGCGGGCAAGCACTTAACTCCTATACTATCTCTCTGGTCCCACACTGTTTCTTCAATGAATGAATGAATCCAGTTCCTCATCTCTCTAATGAATAATGCTAGCCTTCCCAGAGAATAATGCTTTGAGTGAAAAGACTATCTACTTCTTCTATTGAAGTATCCCACTAAAATATCGAAAAATATTAAAGTGAGGGTGATATAACACCCCTCCTTTGAAGCCTAAGCCCCAGGGGCTCAGCACAATCTTCACTGCAGCAGTGAAAGGCAAAATCAATGCAGGTCATCTCTGAGGTGGAGTACTTCTCAGTATCAATAAATTAAACGGAAAGAATTGAAAAGTCAGAGATCTGGCTTATTCTAAAATAAGAAGCAAGCAAAATGGGATTCAATAAATAGAATATGACTTCATTGCCAATTTAACTGCGTTTGTTCTTTCTTTTCTTTTTATTTTCCTTTTGAAGGGGAGCCACACCCCGTGGTGTTCAGGACTTATTCCTGCTCTGTGCTCAGGGATCACTCCTGGAGGCTCAGGTCATAAAGAATGTTGGGGACAGAACCCCAGATCAACTGTGTGCAAGGAAAGTGCCTTACCTGTTGTACTAGCTTTCTGACTCTAAAATTACTTTTTTTTTTTTTTTTTTTTTTTGGTTTTGGGGCCACACCCTGTGACGCTCAGGGTTACTCCTGGTTATGCACTCAGAAATCGTTCCTGGGTTGGGGAACCATATGGGACACTGGGGGATCGAACTGCAGTCCATCCTAGGTTAGTGCATGCAAGGCAAACGCCCTACTGCCTGCACCACCACTCCAGCCTCTAAAATTATTTTTTAAATACTCTTTATGTTATCAATGATATGTATTTAGCTTTACTTAAATATTTCTTATTTGGTTGGCACTTGGTCAAACATGACGTCTTTTCATTTTTAACAAAGACAAGCAAATAAATTTGGTCAATGATATAGCTCAGAAGGTCTTGAATATGAGATACTGGGAAGAAAGAGCAAGGAGAAGAAAGAAGGCAGATCAGTCTTGGCCTGTTACACCAGATAACTTTACTAGAAAAGCAAAGTACATGCTACTCTTAGTGATTAGGAATCAAGAAAAAAATGACATTTTCATTTCTGTATGTCCTGCCCATCCTCAAAATAAGTTTTAAAATGGTGACCAGCTATTAATAATAAAAAATGGAATAACAGCTTCATTCATTTGTATCCTATTTGCATACATGATTTTATTCTACAAAGTATTTAAGACGCTACATTTGATTTCTTAGTAAAATTTGCCATCCCCTCTCACTGAATGAGTCTTGGTAGATACTACAGACTGGTGAAAACATATAAACTGCAAAGCATGATGCCTGAAACATTTAAGAAATCAAAAAAATATTATTATTTGCAATAGGATATAAGCTCTAAGGTAATATTTTGCTCCACTTTGATTGGCACTTAAGCACAAAAAACCTAATCCATTATCTGGTCCACAGCAATAATGCTAACTAAATGAGTATTATTTAGGAGCAATTCTCAGTTCTGACTTTTTATTATATGACTGCCAGAGCCTACTTCGCCTCTGTTCAACTCAAAGGGTCTCCAAGAACCAACCCCCAGATAAAAGGCATTTAAATTCCTGTTTACATTTCCTTAAACCCACCATAAGCTTTTACCCTCCCCCCCTCACACCCATTCTGTCCCCAAACCACAAAAAATCAATGCTTTACAGCAATATATTCTTGAACAATTTTGCTTCATTTCCCTTCCAGCACAATGCATAGAGTTCCTTAAATTGCAAGACTTAGTTTAGTTCCCTTTAGCCCTTCTGAAAGATCAATTTGTAAAACCTTACTAATCCTCAAATTTTCACTAATCAAAAACCCCTGATTTTTGGACCATTCCCAGTAGTGCTAGAAGTGGAATGGGAAAGAAGGCATCACTCTCCCACTTTTCTGAGGGTGGGGGGGAAGGGGGTCCTCAAATGCCAGAGGTAGAATCCAGGACTCCCAGATGCAAAGCCAACACTGTTCCTTGGCACCAACTCCTTGCTTTTCAATTAGCAGAAGCTGCTGCTTGTTTGTGCGTGCTTTTGCTATATATTTAGCTAATATTAAAATAATGAAAATGGGGGCCGGGCGGTGGCGCTGGAGGTAAGGTGCCTGCCTTGCCTGCGCTAGCCTAGGACGGACCGCGGTTCGATCCCCCGGCATCCCATATGGTCCCCCAAGAAGCCAGGAGCAACTTCTGAGCGCACAGCCAGAAGTAACCCCTGAGCGTCACAGGGTGTGGCCCAAAAACCAAAAAAAAAAATAATAATAATGAAAATGGACTTAATATAAAATTGTTTTATGTTATAAACCAACTTATATCACATTCATTGCAAAACCAACTGACAATTAGTTCGGTGATGCTGCATTCCTTAAAACACTTTCAGACGATCCTTTTTCTTCCCCCAGAGCCAGTTCTACAAGTCATACAAGAAAGTCTGTGTCATTACTTTATAGCTTACAACTCCTAATTTGACCTAAAACAGTACCACAACCTAATTGCCTCATCTTTCTCAACAGACTTAAGCAAGCCCAAATCCCCCGAAATTAGCAGGACTCCACTGGATATTTTTGTTGTTGTTATCCTTAAAATCAAATCTGCTCTCAAAAGATAAAGATGGCAAAAAAAATAAATAAAATTTAGTGGGAACATCAAAGATTCTCTCAGAACCTTCTGAAAGAAGTCCCCCTTTCCCCAAATGTTTTTGACACACTGAAGTTAATTGAAAGGACAAATAACTATATATTCAAATAACTACCCTGAGTGACATAACTTGTAAAACACTTACTTTTTGGCTATTTTTCTATCCAAAACTGGCTACATTTGTTCACAGTAATTGTCGCATAATATGTAATTTTATATAAGGTCATATAATTTCGGTTCCACCAACAAACCAAAGGTGACAAAGGGATTTACTTTAGCAGAACTACTATTACCAAAACGCAAACCTTGGATAGATACAAAAAGAACTTGTCAGTGGCTGGAGATGGCTGGAGAACAAGAAAAAAAGTAGATATTTTTTTTCCCACTTCATTGCTTTTATACCCTGTATACCTTTACATTTTTTAAAATGTGTATGCCCTTTTGGGTTTTGTTTTGTTGTTGTTGTTGTTGTTATTTTTGTTTGTTTTTTGGTTTTTAGTTTTGGATTTGGAGGAGAGATTTGTCACACCTGTCAATCTCTGGGGTTACTACTGGCTCTCCGCTCTAGAATTATTCTTGGGGCTGGAAAGATAGCACAGCGGTAAGGCGTTTGCCTTGCACATGGCCAACCCTGGACAAACCTGGGTTCAATTCCAGACATCCCATATGTTCCCCGGAGCCTGCCAGGAATGATTTCTGAGCACAGAGCCAGTAACAACTTCTGAGTGCCACCAGGTGTGGCCCAAAAACAAACAAACAAAAAATAGAATTATTCTTGGAGGTGTTCAGGGGAATCCCAGGATTTAATCCGGTCAATCTGTGTGTAAGGCAAAGTGCACTAGAAGCTGTACTATCACACCAGACCCACATTATATATTTGTTTGTTAACAAAATTACTTCCTACTTTTAGGTTCTACTGGCTTCTTTGCACAGTTCTAGAGAAAAGTGCAGGTCCTTTCAATGGCACTTCATTGTAAATCCTAATTTTCTGTCCCAGTGCAGAGCTATTCACACCAACAGCAGGGAAAGCTAAGCTTGCAGGCAGTTCGTTTCTTCAAGATCCCCCCCACACCCATAGTTGACATTTTGTGCATTAACTTCATTAAAGTTTAAACCTTAGGAAACCAAAACCTGATACTAATAAAACTCAATTTAGGAAAGAGAAACAGAAAACTACATATAACTGCAGATATGCAGCAAGTAAGATGCATATAAATATTAAGCTGCTGCAAATTCTCTGCAAATGTCAACAACCATGCTAGAAAAAGGAGAAAATCAAACAATAAAATAAAACCAGGAAAAGATGTCAAGATTGCTACCAAAATAAATCATGAGGTTTTAACTAGAAAATGCATTTCTGATCTGTGACCGGCCACGATTACACAATCTCAATTTCGCTGAAGATTCCACCGAACAGGAAATTCATAATGTGACTTTAATAAACAAGCAGGAATTTTATTTCAAGATGAACATGTCCAAGACTAGAATCTGATCCGTCCCGGCCCCCCAAATACAGACTCCCTTTTCGAATGACACGTGCAAACCAAACGATGCAATTAAGTGATCGATCCATGGACATCCTTCCATCGCAGACCCCCAAACTCCTCAAATCCTGCCATATCTAATATTGTGCGTAAAATATGCCTTATTTCGGGTTCGCAAGGTCCGAGTTACAGCTGAGAATGTGTCTCTTCCTTCCGACAGAGTCACCTGTAGCCAGAGTCACCTGTAGCCTTAAGAAAGCCATCGAGGTCTCCCAGTTGTTAAAGGCAGCTAAGTTTCCTGCAGCGTCTCCAAGGGACTTAAAAACGCAGCATTCCCAAGAATTGCCGCAGCTGAAAATATTTACTGTTCTAGCATTAATATATATATATATATATATATATATATATATATATATATATATATATATATATATATGACTTTGAGGGCGTCCAACGGATCTGAATCTCACTTATGCCCAAGGAGAACATTGGTTCGGAGACACCATACTTAAATGAGCAGTGGCTTGTGACTAATCCGTGAGGCCACCGGTTTGTTTCTCGGGCTGCAGTGTTCTTGCCATTCCCCCCATCCCAGCCCCCCAACTCCGTAAAAAGGAAATACGCTTTCAACCGAGTCGGAAACACACCACAGTTCTCTCAAATAAAACCGGTATTTTAAGCCCTCTTTCTGGGTCACTTGCTAACTCCAGAGTGAATCCCTAAAGAACGCTTCTCAAATTGGGATGATGCAAAAAAAAAAAAAAAAAAGAAGAAGCAAGCCAGCCAGCCAGCAAAGCCTGGTTGCAAAAAGAAAAAAAAGGCAAGCGAGCCAGCAAAAAGACTGGACAGGGTTTGGCACCTCGGCTCCTCCGGGGAGCTTCCCAGGACAGCTTCCCGCGCCCACGATGGGTGCAACCCTTTGGAGAGGGTCCCATTGCTGCATGCCAGGAGAGAGCTCCCCCAGAGAGTGCTCCCCCACACTTCGTGCTTGCCCCCCACCCCGAGCAAAACCACCCCTCCAGCGGTGAATGCGTGGGGTGCGAGCCAAGAACCAGAGCTGGAGCACTCCCCAAACTTGGGTGTGCAGGGTGGAGTGTATGTGTGGGCAGGGGGAGCTAGCCCTGTGCAAGGAGGTTGTGTTGTGTGCAAGGGTGCAAAAGAAGGGGGGTCGCAATGCCAGTCCCTCCCCTCTTGGAAAATTCGGTTCGAGCCATAGAGCCAGAGCTGGAGCACCCTCCAAACCAACATCTGCATGCACCCAGCCAAAACTGGGTGTGCAGGGTGGAGTGCGTGTGTGTGTGCGTGCTAGTCGTGTGCAAGTAGGGTGTAAGTGCGTGCAAGGGTGCAAGAGAAGGGGTAGCCATGCCAGCAACCCCCCTTTGGAAAAACCACCTTCTGCACCCGGCCTGGAGAGGTGGGAGTGGGGGGTAAAGTTAGGCGTGTGCAAGTAGGGTATGTGTAAGTGCAAGGGTGCAAGAAAAGCGGGGAGCCATGCCAGCACCCCTTTTGGAAAATTCGGTGCCAGCCAAAGAGCCAGAGCTGGAGCACCCCCCCAAACCACCGTCTGCACCGCACCCAGCAGCCTAACCTTGGGTGTGCAGGGTGGAGTGGTGGTGGTTGTGTGTGTGTGTGCTAGTCGTGTGCAAGCAGGGTGTATGTGGGTGCAAGAGAAGGGGGTCTCCATGCAAGGCCCCCTTGTAAAAAAAAATCCGTGCAATGCTGGAGCTGAGTGTGTGGGGGTGCAAGGAAGGCCTGGAGCAGCTCGGGGCGGGCTGGCACTCACCACACGGAGCCATAGGCGCCGGAGCCCACCGGGGACAGGTTCTGGTAGCGCTCGGGCACCTCCCAGATGGTCTTGTTGAGCTCCTGCCTGTAGAAGGGGGGCCTCTCCTGGGTCATCTTCCTTCCAGCCAGGGGGTGAGGAGGAGGTGGCCCTGCAAGGGGCCCCCCAGCCTGCACCCGCAAACCCTCTCCTCCGTCACACGCAGGAGTTGGGGCGATCAAGCCGATTGCGGGGTTCAGGGGCGACGGCAGCGACCCCCCCAAATCTCCCTCAGCAAGCCCTGGGGTCAAAAAACAGGAACACGCTCGGGAGCTCCAGGCTGCGCAGGCGACGCTCTCTCTGCACCCCCTTGCTTTCTTGCTTTCTTCACCCCCAACAACCAGGCCGGCTCCTCGGAATTCGGGGTTCCAGTTGCTGCAGCGCCGCGGTTGCAGAGTCTCTCCAGCGCGCTCGCCAGGAGCCTGGAAGGGACCAGGCGCTTCCCGCCGTCTTCTCGCGAGAACACGGACGAGATTTTCTGTACTCGGGGCGAGATTTTACCCAATATGGAACCTGGCCCCCCACTCGGGAGGGGGCTCGGGAGGAGAGAAGCTCGGGAGGAATGAAGTCTCGCGAGATTAGGACGACAGCCGAAGCTTGAAACTCCTCCCACCGGCGCATTTTTTTTTAAAGGGCGCGAAGGAGAATTGAGTCGTGAGCGGTCCCTAGTGGTCGGAGGGAGGAATAGCTGGTTCTAAAGTCGGAAAATGACTAGTAGTGTCTCCCCGAGGACGGAGCCGCTGGAGCAAGCGAGAAGGCGTTTGACTTGCACGCGGCTGACCTAGGACGGACCGCGGTTCGATTCCCCACTTCCATAGGTGGGGAATAGGGTCCCCCCCCTAAGCCAAGAGCGATTTCTGAGCGCAGAGCCAGGAGTAGCCACGAGAGTTACTGGGTGTGACCCAATATATAAATATATAGATATATGTTATATATATTGATATAGAAATATGTTATAAATATAGATATGTTATATATAGGTATAGATATATGTTATAAATATATATAAATATATAAATTTATATGAATATATATGAATTTATATGAATATAAATATATATATTTATATGAATATATAAATTTATATGAATATATATGAATTTATATGAATATATAAATTTATATAAATATATACTATATACAATATAAAACTCATATAAATATATATTACATGTTTTATATATTTATTTATATGAATTTTATATTGTATGTATAAGTTATGTATTATATATTTATATTATATTTTTATATATGTATGATATATATAGTCTCCAGAGGAAAAGAGCCAACTTGTCTCGAACTTGGGTAACCTGCTTAAAGGAACATCCTTTTCCAAGAAATGTTTGCAAAAAATAAAAGAGAAAGGTTCCGGGCAAAAGCCGTTGCAACGTTCCCATCTGTTCAAGCATGTATGGCTTGCTCTCAGTTCTGTCCAAATTCGTCTCGTGAGCAGATACTTACTCTGCGGTATGGCTGAGGTTTTCCATTCAAATTCTGCCGGGAATTCTTAAACTTCGAAGGTTGGAAAGATGTTTGTTTAGGAGGAGCATACCCGGCGATGCTCAGGGCTTACCCCTGGCTCTATGCTCAGGGATCACTCCTGGCGTGCTCTGGGTGTTGGAGATGGATCCTCCGGTCAGCTGCCTGCAAAGCAAATGCCCTACCTGCTGTATTATCATTCTGGGCCCAGTTAATCCCAATTTTTATTCTTATCCCTCTTTTGTGTTATGCATTTCTTTTTTTGTTGGTTTGTTTGTTTTGGGGCCACACCCGGCAGTGCTCAGGGGTTACTCCTGGCTGTCTTCTCAGAAATAGCTCCTGGCAGGCACGGGGGACCATATGGGACACCGGGATTCGAACCAACCACCTTTGGTCCTGGATCGGCTACTTGCAAGGCAAGCGCCGCTGTGCTATCTCTCCGGGCCCGTGTTATGCATTTCATAAAAGTGTTCAGGCTGTGCTTGTTTTTCAGTCAACAGCTTATATTATAAAACACCCTAGAAATATTTGTTTAAAATATTGACTAAATTTTGGGCACCTTAGAATTATTTGTTTGAAATATTAACAAAGCTTGGAGGCACTTAAGTGGTCCTGTAGATACAGTAACATTGTATGGTAAAACCATAAATGTTAATTATTGTTACCATATTACCTAACCACAGTTTTAAGATGCTAAGATTATAAGCTATAATTATACCTCAATTTAGGAGGATTCTGCAGAATACTCTTGTTTTCCTCCAAAGAAAAATAAAAGCCAAAAAATGAAGGTTCTGAGTGATTTATGGAAAGACGTTTGGGTTTTTATTCAGTGAAGTTTAGCCGGGTTCTCTTGCCCAGGAAGACATGTTGTCTTGAAAGTTCCTTTATAGCAGGCTATAGAGAACAGATTCAATTAGAGAAGAAACTTAGAGAAAAATATGATTGAGGAAATGAAGGTAGAAGTTAGGAATCAAGGGGCTGAGCAAATGAATACAAGGAGAGAATCTTGGAAGAAAGAATTCTTTTTTTTTTTCTCTTGGTTTTTGGGTTATACCCGGCAGTGCTCAGAGGTTACTCTTGATTCTGTGCTCAGAAATCGCTCCTGGCAGGTTCAGGGGACTATATGGGATGCCAGGATTCGAACCACCAACCTTCTGCATGCAAGGCAAATGCCTTACCTCCATGCTATCTCCCCGGCCCCAGAGGAAGAATTCTAATTTTTTCTTTTTATTCTTTTTTGTTTTTTTTGTTTGTTTGTTTGTTTTTGGGCCACACCCGGCGGTGCTCAGGGGTTACTCCTGGCTGTCTGCTCAGAAATAGCTCCTGGCAGGCACAGGGGACCATATGGGACACCGGGATTCGAACCAACCACCTTCGGTCCTGGATTGGCTGCTTGCAAGGCAAACGCCACTGTGCTATCTCTCCGGGCCCAGAATTCTAATTTATTCTACAATGTGAGATAATGAAATGTGGCTGAGAGTGTCATGATGAGATCATATCCAGTTAATAAATATGCATTGCATAGCTAGGAGGCGCTTCAAAGGTGAGTAAAACATTGGAAGGTGATCATTCTCTCAATCAGTAACAAATTTACTGAGTTCACACAGATGGACAAAGTTGTTTTAGTAACTAAGAATAATAGCAATCCATAAAAGAGACTTTTTTTTTAACCCTGACATGGAGATGAGGCGATTTACAAAAGGAATCATGCCAGAGTGATAGCTCAGTGAGGAGGGCACTTGCTTGAACATGACCGACCAGGGTTCGATCCCCTGCATCCCATATGGTCCCCCGAGTCTACCAGAGATGATTCCTGAGCACAGAGCCAGGAGTAACCCTTGAGCACTGACAGGTGTGCCCCTCAAAAGAAAACACCCCCTCCAAAAAAATGAATTATGCACACTGAATGTCAAGCTGAAATTTGGCCGAGCAATTGAGACTTGAGCTGAGAGCACAACCAGGACTGAGTTAGGGGGGTGTCTCCTAGCGGGTGTCATTTCTATAATAACAGAATGTCATTCTGGAAACTAAAGTGATGCAGGATGAAGACTCCCAACAGCACCCCAAAAGGCCCAGATCAAGAGTCATTGAAGCAAGAGAACCCTGATGGCCCAGATAAGGGTTCAGGCACCCTAGGATCTAGGCCTACAGGAACAAGAAGGCGTCTGGGGGGACCCCACGTTCTACTGCCCGGCCCTAGCCATCCCTGGCCCCCTTCCTCGCACGCACCCCTGTCTCCCGCCCACCAGAACGCCCCTGGGTTCGGCTGCAACGGCTCGGGAACCGCCGGTATCTGGGCCAGCAGCCGGGCCAAGGAAATCAAAGCCAGGACCCCGCCCGGGAACTAAAGTGAGCTACTGGCGGGCGCTGGTGGATGCTAGGCCTCGAATACGTCGGGCTGCAAGGTGCCAGCACCGGTTAAACTGGCAAGGCTGGAGGTGGAGATTGCCTGGCAACCGGCTGGGTGTGACAAGTCGCATGTGCCAGGCAGGATCTGTGCAATGAATGTGGGCTGCTCTGGGATCATAGACTCTCACAGCTATTGTCTTCACTTTAGGTTTTTGTTTTTTTTTTGGGGGGGGGGCACACCCGGTACTTCTGGCTCTGCACTCAGAAATCGCTCCTGGCAAGCTCAGGGGATCTTATGGGATGCCGGGGATCAAAGAGATTGCGTGCAAGGCAAGCGCTCTACCGCTGTGCTATGGCTCAGGCCCCGCTTCCTTGCTTTTTGTGGTGCTTGTCCACAGAACTCCCATGCTCATTCCCCCCACTGACCCCTTGTATGCCTTGCTCCTCGGCATCTGTGATCCCCTTCCCTTACTGTGAAAACCTCCACTGTCTCCATCTCCCAACCTTGTTGTTCCTGGGTCTGGCTTGAGTGACTAAAGGACCTGCTCTTTGCTTGTTTGTGCCTTTTCTATCTGCCAGCTCCATCAGTCTTATATAAATATATGATAAGGCAAAGAGCTGATTCTTCGATGAAATTATAAATGATTATTCTGAAGCCTAGGAAGTGAATTTGACCTCAGGATTATAGAGAAGAGTTGAAAGAGGACACAATCAGGGGCAAAATCTTCTTGCAACTAAAGGAAGAACCAAACTAAAGTTTGGGATTTCACAGGGATCTATATTCAGAAAATTAGGGTGTCTCTACATAGTTTATTCTTGACTCTGACAAAAATATTGGTACATTATGTAAATGGATATCTAGATAGCTAGCGAGATGAACTAAGCAAAACCTTTCACATTTTTTTTTATTTTATGGTTTTGAAATCACAGATAGTGGAGGGAATCTGTGGGTGGGAGGAGTGTGTGTGTGTGTGTGTGTGTGTGTGTGTGTGTGTGTGTGTGTGTGTGTGTGTGTGTGTTTTGAGCCATACTCAGGGGTTACTCCTGGCTCTACACTCAAAAATCATTCCTGGGGACTGGAGCAATTGTACAGCGGTAGGGCATTTGCCTTGCATGCAACCAACCCTAGATGGACCCGGGTTTGATCCCAAGCATCCCATATGGTCCCTGAGCCTGGCAAGAGCAATTTCTGAGAGCAGAGCCATTAACCCCTGAGCACCACTGGGTGTGACCCCCAAAAAAGAATCACTCCTGGTTGGACTGGGGAACCATATGGGATGCCTGCATCAAACTCATAGGCTGCAGGCTAGGCAAACGCCCTTCCCACTGTACTATAGCTCCAGCCTTCATGCAAGGAACCTAACCAGGCCTCCCACCTGAAAAAAATGCTTTCATTCTGTGTCCCCAGATTGAACATGAAAGACTAAAATAATTCGCTATCTTCACAGTGGACCTCATTACCTCATTTTATTGTGTGTCTATGGGGATTCCTGGGGACTGCTTAAAGGAAATGGCTCACACTTCTCAGAGCCATTGATCAATCGGGCCCCTTTCTAGATAGGGTTTGAGAATTTGTTTCTAACAAGCAAGCCCCAGATGATGCTGGCGCCATGTGTGATGGAACCAAGTGTGGACTACTGAGGATAAATAAATGGATTTTGGGCCCAGAGAGATAGCACAAAGGCGTTTGCCTTGCAAGCAGCCGATCTAGGACCAAAGGTGGTTGGTTCGAATCCCGGTGTCCCATATGGTCCCCCGTGCCTGCCAGGAGCTATTTCTGAGCAGACAGCCAGGAGTAACCCCTGAGCAACGCCGGGTGTGGCCCAAAAACCAAAAAAATATAAAAAGTAAAAAAAAATAAATGGATTTTGATTAGAAATTAATCCAGAGGCCCCAAAATTAAGTCACATTTGTAGAACTGAAAGACACTGCCTTAAGCAACTGAGACACGTGGTCCTCCTCCCTAAATACTTTTTTTTTTCCTCCCATTTTTTGGGCCACACCCGGTAACGCTCAGGAGTTACTCCTAGCTATGCACTCATAAATGGCTCCTGGCTTGGGGGACCATATGGGATGCCAGGGGATTGAACTGCAGTCTATCCTAGGTTAGCGTGTGCAAAACAAACGCCCTGCCGCTTGTGCCACCATTCTAGCCCCCTACCTAAATACTATGTCTAATGTTAGAAGTCTCTTCCCTTTCTTCTCCTCTTCCTTTTCTTTCTCCTCCACCTCCTGCTTCCTTATTTTGGGGCCACACCTGCAATGCTCAGGGGACCATATGTAAAATGCCAAGCCAGTATCCCTGCAGCCACAGGCTAGACAAATAACTTAACCTTTGTGCAATCTCTCCCATCCAGGGAATTGTTTGCTTTCTTTCTTTTTTTCCGTGAACTGCTTTTTTGTTTGTTGTTGTTTTTTACTTTTTTTTTTCGGGAATTGTTTTCTAAGCAGACTTTTATTTTAAGATTAAGGATAGAACATAATTGATTGATCACATTAAGTACCCAGTCCCATCACTCACAGCACCGCCAGGAGGAATTCCTGAGTATAGAGTCAGGAGTGGCCCTGAGCCCTACTAGATGTACCTCCTCAAAGAAACTCTAATATAATGGCATTAAGGACTATTAAAGACTATTTAGTATTTTATTAAAAACACTATTAAAATATTAAGGAAATCATGTTTTCTTTCTTGCTCCTTGAGCTAGTTATTTGATGAACTCTGTAAAGAGATTTCTGTTGGGGGGCAGGATTTGGACCAAACTCAAAGGCGCTCAAAGTTACCCCTGGCTCTGCATTCAGGAATCAATCCTGATGGTGCTCAGGAGACAGTATGAGGCATCAGAGATTGAAACTATCAAGTGCAAAGCAAGCACCTTACCCACTGTACTATAGCTTTGGTTCCAAGTCACATTTTTTTTAAGTAGTATACAGACTTTTGGGGCATGTATATCACCGTATATCACATTATTTGGCAATATTTGTTGATTCCAAGTTTTATCTATTATATGAATACAGGAGTGCCAATATATTTTTAAATTTGTGTTGTGACGTCTTTCAGATAAAAGTCTATAAGAGGTAAGGCTAGAGCATTTGGAGTTTCCTTTTTGAATGGAATTATACATAGAGGTTGCACCAATTTACATTCCCGCCAATGAATGTGCCACATTTCCACAGCCTCCTAATCTCTTCAACCTTGTTTGATAATAAACCTTTTTCATAGGTGTAAATTGATAGCTCAGATGTGCATTTCTCTGCTAATGAAGGATGCCAAGCATTTTTTGCATGTGCACACTGGCTTATCTTAATTGAAGTAGCATTGCATCATATAAGTTTCACAAGTGCATCATTGTTTTGTTTGTTTGTTTGTTTGGGGGCTACATTTGGCGGTGCTCAGGGGTTCCTCCTGGCTCTGTACTCAGGAATTATTCCTGGCAGTGTTCAGGGACCATATGGATACCAAGGATCAAAGTCCAGGTTAGCTTTGTACAAGGTAAATTTCCTATCCCTATATTATCTCTCCAGTCCAGAAGCAACATGACCATCTATGACATCAAGTTCATTTCTGAAAGTTCAGTGCAATTTTATCTTTCCACTCTCCTTCCTTCCTTTTTGCTTTTCAGCCACTAAATATCTAAAACATCCATATCCAACATAACATGCAGACCGTCCGAGTATAGTTCTCACCCTACTTGTTTGGATTTAATGCTGACTTTACTAAGATCTATTAACTGCCTTCCCCCCCCCATGTCTTCTGTAATTAATCCTGTTTTTATTTCCTCTCTCCTGTGTAAGTGGAATTATTTTTCTAAATTGTGGAGTATTTATGCTTCTGTTTCCCACAGACCACCTAGTACTCTCTATATATATTTGTGATGCACTAATTTAATCAATCTCAGGTGAAATAGTTTCTCCCTGACCCCAAGTTAGAAACGCAGTATATATGATGGGAATTTGTAAAGTTGTGAAAATAAAAGCAGAGAAACTTTCCAAACTCTAATTTGGAGGCTTCACTCTTGAATTATAAATAAAATTGAATGAAGACAATATGAACTTGTGGGACATAATACTATCAAGGGATCCAAGAACAGAAATTGTAAGACTTTCTTTTTTTTTGGGGGGGGGGGTCACACCCGGCGGTGCTCAGGGGTTACTCCTGGCTGTCTGCTCAGAAATAGCTCCTGGCACGGGGGACCATATGGGACACCAGAATTTGAACCAACCACCTTTGGTCCTGGATCGGCTGCTTGCAAGGCAAACACCGCTGTGCTATCTCTCCGGGCCCAGAAATTGTAAGACTTTCACTTTATACAAAAGTTGGAGAAATTCTTGAGGAGTATAATTTGTAGTATATAAAGAGCCTATTTTGTTTCTAAAAGAATTCCCAGGAGTGAACTCATGCTGGCGACTTCCTAGACTTACTGACTGAGTTAATCCTGCTAGCTACACACCATCGTTTTACTATTTTGTTATACTATTTTTGTTTGTTTGTTTGTTTGTTTTTTGGGGGGGCTACTTCTCTATACTCAGGGCTTACTCTGGGCTCTGTAGTTCAAGAATTTCTCCTCCTGGCAGTGCTTGGGGGGCCATGCGAGATGCTGGAGATCGAATTCCAGTTGGTTGCTTGTAAGGCAAGCCACTTACCCACTGTTCAAATTTTCTGGCACATAAATATGTCCAGTTTTTAAAAATCTGGAATTATGACTTCAATTTGCAAGTTAAAATCTGGCCACATGAGGCCCACATACGTAACTCAGGGCATAGTCCCAGGTGGAATAGCTGCTGCCTTTACAACTTTCCCAAGTAACCTGACATCATACCTTCACAATCACACAGCCATTGCCCTAGTGCTATTCCCAACAACAAAGTGCCAAGTGCCAGACCCAGTCTTTATAAACTCAACATAATTTCATCAGTTTATTGGGTGTTTTAGGTTGCCAGGGACAAGTATACTCTAGAGCTGAAAGTTTATTGTGATCCTATATAGATAAGGAAAAGAGTGACTCAGTGTTTCTGAAGGCAGGGGACAGAAAGAGGGGCAAAATGACTTACGTTTTAGTGCACATTTCTGTCTGTTATTTGTTTGGGTTGGTGCCAACCCCAGAGTGCTCAGGAGTTATTCCTGGCTCTGTGTTCAGGAGTGGTCCCTGGAGGTCCTCAGAGGAACCATATATGATGCCTCGATGGAGACAGGGCTGATCAGAAGCAGAGTACCTGGTGTTCTTACTCTCTGGACCCTATTCATTATTATTTATATGGGGGCCACATCCAGAGATGCTTAGGGATTATTCCTGGCTCTGAACTCAGGAATCAAGTTTAGAGGTGCTTAGGGGACCACATGGGATGCTGGGGATCACACCTGCTTGCCAAGTAAGTGCCCTACTTGCTGTACTATCACTCTGGACCTTATTATTATTATTATTATTATTATTATTATTATTATTATTATTATTATTATTATTATTTAGGTGGTGTAGATTGAGCATGAGGCCTCACTCATACAAAGATACTATGGTCTATTACTTGAACCACATTCCCCAGTCCCCTCTTGTTTGTCAAAAGACATGAGTGCCAGTTCTCTTCAGTAGTACCTATCTAGCTATCCTGTTTGCCTCTTTCTACCTTCTCTAATCACATTCCCACTCCTTGATTGAATTTGTTATCTTTAATTTACAGATGTTCTAATCCTGCAGTCCTATAATTATACTGCTCGCCAAAGTTAGAGAAAGGTATATATTATATAGCAGTGGCTCAGTTACTTAATTTTTCCAACTATTTTATCTTTGGAAGGAAGAAAATTTGGCCATATCTAGCAGTGCTCAGGGTTTACTCCTAGCTCTGCACTTAGGGATCACTCCTGGCAGGTTCAAGGGGACTATATGGAGTGCCAGAGATTGAACCAGGGTTGATCATGTGCTATTGCTTTACCCTTAACAAATAAAATAAAACTTTAAAACTTAATGTTATCTTTAGTGAACACACTGGCTAACCACATCATTCTGTAGACAAGGAAAATGAAACTCTTGTTTTGTTTTATTTTGTTTTGTTTTGTGGGAACCACACCGGGAGGTGCTCAGAATTTACTCCTGACTACTCAGGAATTCTCATGACAGGCCAGGGGAATCCAAACATATGTGATGCCTGGGATCAAACATGAGTAGACCATATGCAAGGCAAAAAGCCTGTTGTTATCTCTCAGTCCTCCGAAACTCAGTTTCTAAGAAACTTGCTTTCAATCGTACACTTAGTTTAAAAATAGCTGGTGCTGGAGCCAGAGAGATAGCATAGTGCTAGCGCGTTTGCCTCACACCGGGTGGTGGTTCGAATCCCAGCATCCCATCTGGTTCCCCAAGCCTGTCAGGATCGATTTCTGAGTGCAGAGTCAGGAGTAACCCCTGAGCATCACCAGGTGTGACCCAAAAACAAAAACAAACAAACAAATAACTGGAGCTAGAATTCTACTTTCCTAGTCACTTAGGCTTTGTTGTTTTTTTCCTACTACACTATGATGCCATTGACTTGATACTTGACTGCCACGTAGGAAATATCTGTTGAGGGTCTGATAAGTGTCACACACTGTTATGGGCCTGGAAATACAACAATGATAAGTGAAAATTCTGCCTCCTGTCTTTGCATTTTTAGTACAGGAACAGACTGAATACTAGCAAGTGCTATGAAGAAAAGGAAAGAGACGATGATTCTCTGTTTCAGATATAGGAATTCGAAATCATCATGTCTACTTACTCTTCAACCTGTTTATTGAAATTGGGACTTAATACTGACTTTGAATTTTTAATCATTTCCCCCACAATACAGCAATATCATTTCAAGCAGTGTTTCTTTTTGGTTGTTGTTGGTTTTTGTTTGTTTGTTTGTTTGTTTCGGTCACACCCGGTGACACTCAGGGGTTACTCCTGGCTATGTGCTCAGAAATCGCTCCTGGTTTGGGGAACCATATGGGACGCCAGGGGATCAAACCGAGGTTCGTCCTAGGTTAGCGCCAGCAAGGCACTAAGGCCACTCTGTGCCACCATTCCATGCCACCGCTCCAGCCCTCAAGCAGTATTTCTTTACTGGGGCTATATAGTCCTGTAGCCCTCAGGATATTTCAAGGGAGCCATAGGTAGAAAATCATATAAATGGGAAGTCAAGCCATTAAACTTGGGGGGGGTGACAACTGCTAGGATGTGGAACCAAAGGAAGAAAACAAAGTCAGAAAGCACCCCTGGGTGCTGGAGAGATAGCCCAGCCATAGGTCATTTGCCTTGTATGTGGCCAACCCAGGACAGATGGTGGTTTGATTCCCAGCATCCCATATGGCCCCCTAAGCCTGACAGGAGCGATTTCTGAGCACAGTGCCAGAAGTAACCCCTGAGCACCACCAGGTGTGACCCCAAAGCCCCCCAAAAATACAAAAGAAAGCACCCCTAGTTAGAAGAATGTTGATAAACACTGACTTAGAGAAATGGGCTGCCAAGTTTCACATCTGGTTGCACTCCTGAATGTCTTGACTTTATAGTTCTGAAGACTCATTTCTGTTTGGAAAATGACAATAATACACACCATACATTATTCATAGGACAGTCTTGCAGTTACAATCATACCAAACATGTGAACTTATAGTAAAACTACAATGTCTTGGGGCCAGAGAGATAGCATGGAGATAGGGTGTTTGCCTTGCATGCAGAAGGCCGGTGGTTCAAATCCCGACATCCCATATGGTCCCCAAGCCTGCCAGGAGTGATTTCTGAGCGTACAGCCAGGAGTAACCCCTGAGCACTGCCAGGACATGACCCCAAAACAAACAACAACAAAAACTACAATGTCTTATGCATCTGGACGTTTGAGTTCTACCAAAAAATAGTTTAAGAATCTTCTCTTTCCCTTCCTCCAGATACACAATGCAAGAGAGAAGCACCCCACGTTTGGGCACTAAAGGGGTAAGCTCTTACCCATACCTTGTTAAGCGAGATGTCTACAATGAGGAGACCTTCCAGAAGGAGCACAGAAGGAAGCTCAGTTCCTCTGTCAGCCTGAATATAGACATTACCACCTTCAAGCACCATGTCAAATGCAGGTACAAGGACGCCACTCTGCCATTACCATTGCAGTTTGGCACGCCTTGGGGTCTACTTCTATTTTGCTCCTCTGAATTCCTGCCAGAAGGATCCATAGGATCCCTGGAGGGGTAGTGACTGTACTTACCTTTCATTTGGTTTGGAAGGGTGAGGGTTACACGCAGTGGGAATGTCAGGGACCAAACACATGTGATGGAGCATGGGGCTTTGTACAAACAAAAGATGTGCTCTACATTTGGTGTCTCTGTTCTTTATTTGTTTTTGTTTTTTTTTTTTTTTTGGGATGTGGGGTGCAGGGGGAGACCAGTAATCTCATAGAACCATCTTTGGTTTATTTATTCACTTATTTATCCACTGTTATTTACATAGTCTCTTGCCATTGATTTTCAGGTATACAAAGTTCCCCACCTCCTTTCCCGCTACTTCGTATCCCCAGAACCCCACTCTGCATTGAGCCCAGATTCCCTCCCACCACTCACCCTGACTCCTTGGCAGTTACATTTATTTTTAAACACCAGGGTTACAAGGTTGTTCGAAATATTTTTTAAACAGATAAAGTTGTTCATGATTGAGTTACAGTCATAAAATGTGTAACAACCTTCACCAGTGTAATGTCCTGCCTCTAATGTCAACAGTTTCCCTTGAAGTTACATTTTTTTAAGTTTAATGGTTGCATTTTGAGTCCTATGTTTCCCCCGGTATTGAGTATAGTGGTTTATAGCTATACAGGCCCCTCACCCTTGTCCCTTTTTACTCCTCTTCTTTTTTTTTTTTTTTAATATATTTGTTTTATTTTTATTCCTCTTCTTGCTTCCTCTCCTCCGTTTTTCTCTTTCCATGGTATTTTTGTTTCTGAAATCTGGAGCCAGTTATAGTATCTAGACTATGAACGTACTGTGCATAGGGATCTCCAATGCCCACCTCCTGTCCCCAGCATCTAGGAATAATATTCAACAAAGACAGTGTTTGATTCGCCATCAAATCAGTCTCCCAACAACAAAACCCAGCAAGCTTTGTGGACAGGTGAAAGGCTAAAACTACAGGAGGGGCTCCAAGCTGCTCTCTGGCACCACACAGCTGTCCCCAGTCACCTACATGTGCTTGCCTTTCTGATATTCATGGTTACCATGCAGCTCAAAAACCCTGAACATGCTTTTGAGCAATGAACCTTTTAGCCTTCTGGTAAAGCAGAAGAACCGCGGTTCAGAACTTTTCGTTGTTGTATTGGGAGTCACATCAAAACAACACTCGTGGCTGGGCTCGGGGGCCAGATGGCGTGCTAGGGATTGAACCCAGGTCGCTTATATGCAAGGCAAGTGTTCTACCTGCTGTATTACTCTCCGTCTAACCCTCTCAGAACTTTTGTTTGTTTGTTTGGTTTTTGGGCCACACCCAGCGGTGCTCAGGGCTTACTCCTGGCTGTCTGCTCAGAAATAGCTCCTGGCAGGCACGGGGGACCATATGGGACACCGGGATTCGAACCAACCACCTTTGGTCCTGGATTGGCTGCTTGCAAGGCAAACGCCATTGTGCTATTTCTCCGGGCCCGCCAATACCTTTCTTTCTAAAATCTCCCGGTGCCTTTGCCTTGCCTCTTATGTAGGTGCCTTAATTGCAATCCAGATTCATGAGACATAGCACAGCACAGCGGTAAGGCATTTGCCTTGCATGCGGCCGACCCAGGCGGGACCCAGTTCAATTCCTGGCATCCCATATGGTCCCACGAGTTTGTCAGGAGCTATTTATGAGCACAGAGCCAGGAGTAACCCCTGAGCATCGATGGGTGTAGCCCAAAAATCAATCAGTCAATAAATAAACTGCTTTAAAAAAATACTTACAATATCTCCACATCCAGTTTGACCTCTGTGCCTTTAACTTCCTTCTTAAAAACGTTCAATCTTGGGGCCGGAGAGATAGCACAGTGGTAAGGCGTTTGCCTTACATGCGGAAGGTCGCCGATTCAAATCCCCGCATCCCATATGGTCCCCCGAGCCTGCCGGGGGTGATTTCTGAGTGTAGAGCCAGAAATAACCCCTGAGCATTGCCGGGTGTGACCTAAAAACCAAAAACCAAAAGCAAAAAACAAAAACAAAAACAAAAAAAAAACTTTCAGTCTTGGACACATAGCAGAATCCAATGCTTATTTTTGTTTTGGTCCTGCCAAAATCTGCCACAGAGGGAAGAGAAGACAGGACATGGTGAAGAAATAAATATTACTCTCCCCATACATGGCCACTCTTAGTGAACCTGTCTAATCCCTTACACTCTTATACAAACAGCAAGGCCATGCTCCTTCCAAACTAATGCTTTGTTCCTGTCTCTGGCTTGGGCAGAATGGAACAGCGGTCAATGGTAGTAGCAGAAGAGACACCTTCTTACCTTTTTATCTGCTTGGTGGGTTTTTTTATCTTGGACAATCTAATCAAATCTCTGTTCTCTCTCACAGTTGCTCATGGAAAAATTTACAAAAATGCTTACTTACCCTCTTTCCCTGCTTAAAATGGGCGTGTTTTTACCGCTTCAAGGATTGGTTTCTTGGAGACATAATTGCTGGTATAACTGTTGGCATTGTACAAATCCCTCAAGGTAAGGAAGCTAGATTTATATAAAGTCTTTTTGCCCACAATCAATATATTAGACCTTGTCCAATGACCTGAAGGAAGTGGTTTTCCTGTGCTAGATAAAAATAGGAGAATAAAGTGAATTCTATACATAGCATTGCTATTTACTTTCTTGTCTGCCAGGTTTCTAACTCTTCCAGGATGGATCCAAGAGATTCAGTTGTAATTAAATCCATATGAATTAGTTAGAGGTGTGTGTTTATAGTTAAAAGGGTAGGAAAGGGAGGATGGGAAAGTCAGCTGCCCTTTCTTCATCCAGTCAGGCACTAATTGTTCCAGGGCTTCTCTAGTTTTCCAGTGTGGCAGTTCAGATCACATGAAAAGTGTGGGAGCTATCTAAGCTTTAGAAGTCTCTTTTCCCAAACAGGAACCAACACCTGTTATAATTTCCCAAGTTGTTCTCTCGGCAGGAGATATAGCACAGCGGCGTTTGCCTTGTGAGCAGCCAATCCAGGACCTAAGGTGGTTGGTTCGAATCCTGGCGTCTCATATGGTCCCCCCGTGCCTGCCAGGAGCTATTTCTGAGCAGATAGCCAGGAGTAACCCCTGAGCACCGCCAGGTGTGGCCCAAAAAAAACCAAGTTGTTCTCTCAAACAGTTATACAAGCCAGAGTTTCAAAAGTCATTGTATCCATGAGTTGAGGCCAGAGCGGTGGCACAAGTGGTAAGGCATCTGCCTTGCATGCGCTAGCCTAGGATGGACTGATGTCCATCCCTGATCTCCTGGTTCCTATATGGTCCCCCAAGCCAGGACTAATTTCTGAGTGCATAGCCAGAAGTAACCCCTGAGTGTCATCGGGTGTGGTTCCTAAAAAAAAGAAAAAGAAAAAAGTCATTATATCCAGGTAAGATTAAAGCTAGAACTTCCTGTGGGGGATTATCTTTCATTCGCCATCATCGTGGTCCAGATTTTGTTCCCAGATTTAGGCTGTCACAAATATAAATGCTACAAGAAGTAAGGTACATGCCAGCTCGGGTTTGTTTTCCCAAGCCTGCCAGGAGTGGTTTCTGAACCAGAGCCAGGAAAAGACCTGAGCCCTACTGGGTATAGACCCCCCCCCCAAATAAAATAAAATAAAATAAAATAAAGTTGCTACAAATGCTCAAAAACAGGCTTCTGGGTCATCATGTACATTTTCCTTCCTTATGAGGCAAATACCCAGAAGTAGTTATCATTTGGTAAGCATGTTTCTCTGTTTCTAGGAGGAGGCTATGCTCATAGCATTTCCTATTTCCATCAGCATGTATAAGAATTCTAGATTCTCCATACCCTTAGGAGCACTTTGTATACTCAGAATTTTTAAATCCAGTTGTTTTGAGATCATTATAGATTGATCATTATTGATTGTGTATGTAAGAAATCACAGTGTGGGCAGGAGAGATAGATGGAGATAGGGCATTTGCCTTGCACACAGAAGGACGGTGGTTGGAATCCCATATGGTCCCCTGAGCCTGCCAGGAGTGATTTTTGAGCATAGATTCAAGAGTAGTCCCTGTTGCCGGGTGTGAAACCCCCCCCCCAAAAATAAATCGCAGTGTGGCCGCTGGGCATATAACTCTGGTACCTGGTATGTACAAGGCCTCAGGACAGCATGATACCCTGAGCATCTCAGGTGTGGCCCTGGTGATCCTCAGCACTGTCTTACCCAGATGCTGCTGTTGCATGCCAAACACTGAACTACCAGATCAATACTGCTGGCTGCATATTACCAACCCAACAGTATTGGTGCAAGTTAAAAAAAAAAAAAAAAAGGCTACAGAGACATCCTTTGTCCACAGTCTCCCTAATAGTGACATCTTGAAAACTGATAATTCAGGACTGGGGTGATAGTACAGCAGGTAAGGTGCTTACTCTGCAAGAAATTGACCCAGGTTCAATCCCCACCACAGAGTCAGAGGTAAACCCTGAGCATAGCCAGATGTGTCTCTCAAAAACAAATGGGCTAAAAAGTTAATAGAGAGGGTTGCTCATGCCCAGGCTAGGCTTGATCCTTAGCACCCCAATAATATCCCCTAAGCCTCACTAGGAGTGATATTTGAGCTCAAAGCCAGGAGTAAGCCCTAAGAACCTCCCCAAACACACACACACACACACACACACACACACACACACACACACACACACACACCCCAAACATTTCTAGTTCAACTAGTATATTAATATTGATATATGTTCTACTAGAAGTGTCCTTCATATTGTGCTTTTATAGTACCTTGATTTACTTCCTATCTCCATTGTACCTTCAACCCTGATAGCCATTAATCTACTCCTCACTTCTATAATTGTGCCATTTCAACAGCTACATAAATGGAGTCATACTATTTATCCATACAGTCTTGTGTGGCTTAACAAGAGGGATGTGCAATGAGAAACTTGTTCTTAGGCAATCTCAGCCTTGCACAAATATTAGAGACTGTACTTCCACAAATCTAGGTGACCCAACTCTTACAGTCCCTACTCTGTTTATAGGAGCCACCATTCTTTATGCTGGTGAAACATTTTTACAAAGTTCATTTCTTTTGATTGAGTAGTTTCTGTGTTCTAGATGTAGCAGAGTTTGTCTAAATATTTACCCTTGAAAAATATATAGATTTATTGCATTATTTGGCTATTAAAAGGATACCTCCTATGTACATACATGTATAGTTAATTGTAATAAGACATTCTTTGGGAGGTGGGTTGAGTTCCCCGAAGTTCCACTGTTCCTAGAAGGGAAAGGGATATCCCATACCCCCTATCCAGGGAGGATAGGAGAAGTTGGTTCGGTAACAATTCTCGGCAATAAGTAATCCACACAGATAGGGAGAATATAGCAGGCAAAAAAAAAAAAAAACTCACACTGTAAGCTGTTCACCCACAAACCAGTTGCTCCAACACACGACTCACAGCCTAGATGACAGCCCCAGCTAAGCTCTCTGCCTTCCATTTATTGAAATCCAATTCAAGCTCCTCCCTAAGGCGAGGGGAAAAACAGATGAAAGGTAATGGGAAAACCAAACCAACAGAAAATATTTAAGATACAAATGAGAAATAGTTGATACAAATGGGAACTATTTCAAAGGCCTCAATTTACCTCATAATTCATGAACATGTCTTCATTTTATGAGATAAGTATCAAGGAATACTTTTGGGGGGCAAATACCCAGTTCTGCTCCGGGCTTATTCCTGGCTCTGCCCTCAGAAATTACTCCTGGTGATGCTCCAGGGGGCCATATAGGACACCTGGGATTGAACCTGGGTTGTCTGTGTCAAGACAAGTGCCTACCTGCTATCCTATCACTCTGGCCTGGCATTGTAACTTTTTATTTGAAACCATGAGAGGCTGGAGAAAGGTAAGTGTTCCACCTCTGAACCATATCCTCAACCCCATTATTAGTTTCTTTGGAATAACGATCATATTGTAGCTAACTCAAAAGAAAAACTTCTTTTGTTTCATTTTATTTATTGTGTGGCATTGGGAATTAACCCCAGGGTTTCACACATGTGAGGCAGGTACTCCAACCACTGAGCAATTTTCTCCTGTCCCAGGAGGATCTTCTTTTAAAGACATATAATAATAAAACATCTACAAATAAAATGATTTAATGTCTGGAATTTGCCTCAAAACAATACTGAGTAAGAAAGAAGTGAGACATCTGTGAAAACAAGACTGGACATGAATAGACCATTGTTAAAATGACTATTGGGTACATGCATGCTTATTACATTTCATTTTTGTAAATGTTTGAGCTTTTCCACTAAGAAAACTTTATTGTTTGTTTAAGACAAATCATTTCACTGGACCCATCACTGAGTTCAGAGGCACACATTCTTATGATGCAAGTTGATAAGACTCCCAAAGGGCAAATGGTGTGGGCTTTCAATATTAAAGGGTAATAACACACACGATAATCCATTTGCTTCAAAATGTTTTAAGTTTTGAATTACTACGTCTCGTGATACTTCTTACCAAAAAAGTAAGTATGAAAGAAGGAGGGCCCGGAGAGATAGCACAGCAGCGTTTGCCTTGCAAGCAGCCGATCCAGGACCAAAGGTGGTTGGTTTGAATCCCAGTGTCCCATGTGGTCCCCCGAGCCTGCCAGGAGCTATTTCTGAGCAAACAGCCAGGAGTAACCCCTGAGCACCGCTGGGTGTGGCCCAAAAACCAAAAAGAAAAAAAAAAGAAAGAAAGAAGAAAGAAGGAGGAAGGAAGGAAGGAAGGAAGGAAGGAAGGAAGGAAGGAAGGAAGGAAGGAAGGAAGGAAGGAAGGCAGGAAGGAAGGAAGGAAGGAAGGAAGGTAGGAAGGAAGTGAGGTAGGGAGGGAGGGAGGGATGGGAGGGAGGAAGGAAGGAAGGAAGGAAGGAAGGAAGGAAGGAAGGAAGGAAGGAAGGAAGGAAGGAGAGGGAGGGAAGGAAGGAGAGGGAGGGAAGGAAGGAAGGAAGGAGGGAGGGAGTGAGAGAGAAAGAAAGAGAGAGAAAGAAAAGAAAGAAAGAAGAAGAGAGAAAGAAAGAAAGAAAGAAAGAAAGAAAGAAAGAAAGAAAGAAAGAAAGAAAGAAAGAAGAAAGAAAGAAAAAAGAAAGAAAGAGAAGAAAGAAAAGAAAGAGAATGAAGGAAAGGAAGAAAGAAAGAAGGAAAGAAAAAAGAAAGAAAGAAAGAAGAAAGAAAGAAAGAAAGAAAGAAAGAAAGAAAGAGAGAGAGAGAAGAGAGAGAGAGAGAGAAGAAAGAAAGAAAGAAAGAAAGAAAGAAGAAAGAAAGAAAAGAAAGAAAGAAAGAAAGAAAGAAAGAAAGAAAAGAAAGAAGAAGAAAGAAAAGGAAAGAAAGAAGAAGAAAGAAAGAAAGAGAAAAAGAAAGAAAGAGGAAAGAAAGAAAGAAGGAGCTGAAAGAGGAAACTGAAGTGATGGGTTTATACAAGAGAAATAACATATTAAACTTTGAGTCAATTTGGTGAAGTGTGAGTCTATTCTTTGCAGCTTTTATCTTAAACCCTGGAGGATTTCTAGAACCTTCTAGTGCTAGCTGAGAGTGGGAATGTGGTTGCTTCTGAGATGTTGAAATTAGAGGCTTTGTTGCTGTGATGTTTGCTTCTGTGATTAGCATGAAAACCTTGTAGTTCAAGGAGTTTAAACCTATTATTTAAAATTGAACTTTAATAGCACATGGTTAAGAAAAAAAAGAGGAAGAGAAGCTAGGAATCAAAGGAGATAATAAAAAGCTACTAATAAGGGCTGTATGACAAGGGATATCATGACCACAGTTAGTTGCTCCAGATATCATTTTTTATTTCAAGTATTCTTTACAGTTTTTATTTAAGTTTCTTTTCTTGTAAAACTAATCTTACTTATACATTATATTGCTTTTCAGGTTTGACACTCAGTTTGCTGACAAGGCAACTGATTCCACCTCTCAATGTCGCATATGGAGCTTTTTGCTCTTCGATAATTTATGCAATTTTTGGATCATGTCATCATATGTCCATTGGTGAGTTCAGTCCTGGAGCCATAGGAAGTGAATGAAGTCTCATTTATTGCAATAAAATTCCAATTTATGATCAAAAGGAGACAGAAGACAGACAATCTATGCATGGGAATTAATGTTCAGATTTTAGAAATCAAATATTTCTTTTTTTTTTTTTTTTGGTTTTTGATTTTTTGGGCCACACCCAGTGATACTCAGGAACTATTTCTAGCTACATGCTCAGAAATAGCTCCTGGCTTGGGGGGCCATATGGGATGCCAGGGTATAGAACCGCGATCCATCTTAGGTCAGCGTGTACAAGGCAAATGCCCTACTGCTTGCGCCACCACCCCGATCCCAGAAATCAGATATTTCTAGTGCATCACTGTCAATACCATAGTCAACCAGGCTTGTTTACTGCTTTACATAGGAATAAAAAAATAGCTACTATCCTTGATGAAAGCAGTGCATGTTGTCTTAATACAAATTATGATGTCTAATGTCCACGTGTTGGGGTGAGGCTTTCTCGGTAGAGCGCCTTTACCCCATCCGCTGGGGCGTCTGGAGAAGGTAGTAGTGGCGAAATAAATTCACAGGCCATCAGTTAAAAGTTTCATTGGAGACAGCTCAGTTTATTCTATGTTCCTAACCGCCATGTGCATTTCCTCCCATGGTTTCTATGCCAAGTTTACTCCAAGCAGGTTTTCTCTGCTGCTCTTCTTTGGTTTTCTGCTTCTTTCTCTCTGGAACTCTCTATCTCCCTTTCAGCTGCTCTCTATGTTTCCTTTCTTGCTGCCTCTTCTCCCCACCAGGCAACACCTTTTATATGTTTTATTCCAAACCGAAGATCCCTCCCAGGTATGGGTAGGTCTGACTCTCCAGGTAGGATAAACAGGAAGTTGGGGAAGGGATACCCACAAGTACACACTAGAAACCAGCTGCCCTTAATCTGTAAGATCTAGCATGGATCACCAGCGCATTTCTATCATCTATTAATCCAATCATAAAATCCTCCAGTGGTTTTGGAAGTGCATTTCTTGCACTCACTCAGTGCTTCACCACAGAACAAACTGGCCAAACAACCCACATCAACCATCCGTACTGGCACACAAATTCCAGAGATGCTTGCAGGTTCCATTAATTTTTAGCCTGCTTTGGATAGAGAGGCTTATCTGCCCGCACCTTATTTTTGTTTTTGTTTGTTTGCTTATTTATTTGTTTTTGAGCCACACTCGGCGGGCGGTGTTACTTCTGACTCTGAGCTCAGAAATCGCTCCTGGCTTGGGGCATCATATGGGATCAAACTAAGGTCCATCATGGGTCAGCCACATGCAAGGCAAACGCCCTACTACTGCACTATTGCTCTGGTCCCTGGCCTCCTTTATTGAGTGGGGCATACCCATTGGGGTTCAGAAGTCTCCTGGAAGTGTTCAGCAAGTCATGTGGTGCTAAGCATTAAACCTGAGATTTTTATATGCAAAACATGTGCTTCAGTGCTTTAGCTATCTCCTGACATCCTCTGCCCTTTTAAAAAGGACATTACTGCTTACATTTATTAAAATTTATTATATATTGACTTTTCTTATGCTTGTAATGTATGTGTGCATGTGTATTGTGCTGGGAAGAAATCGAGAGCCTTACATATATGTAAGGCAAGTGTTTGACCACTGAGCTACATTTAACATTTTAACCAAGATAATAAGTTTTATTACTATATTTCCGAATTCTTAGAGCACATCACGATCATTTCCAAATACCATTTCCAAATGATGGTAAGTGCTGTTAGGGTTTCGTTTCTGTTAGGTACTTGGACATTAAGGTTTGTCTTTGCTCCCATAGGTAAACATGTCAGTATAAAATGAAATAACATGATATTTGAAACCGCTTCTACTCAGTGTCATTCTGCATCATAAAACTTTCTGCATCATCTAAGTTCATAAAAGAGTTTATTTTACCTTTTTATTGTGGGTTGAGTGGGGCTAGGCTTGTGTCTGACGTACATAGAAAGCTATTTCTAGCTCTGTACTCAGGACTGATCCCCAATCCCTACCCCAGCAGTGCTTAGTAAACATATGTGGAGTAAAAGATTCAAATCAGGGTCTGGATTGCCCTAGACATATGCAAGGTTGCCTGATCCATTACCATCTTCCAGTCCCTTGCCTTTTCTTGCTTTTGTTTTGGTTTTTTTGGGGGGGAGGGAGGCCACACTTGGCAGTGCTCAGGCATTACTCCTCCTCCTGCATTAAAGGGTCATTCCTGACGGTATTCTGGGGACTATATGGGATGCCAAGGATTGAACCCAGGTTGGGCAGGTACAAGGTAAAAGTCCTATTAGCTATGCTATCTATCTCTCTGGCCCCATCCCTTGCCTTTTCTTATTGATTGTCTGTTTCCTGATTCCTTCATCATGGTCTCATATTTTACCATGTCTAAGAGCAGGGGCAGTTGAATATAATACACATTTTTAGGAAATTTCTTTTATTTATTTATGTATTTATTTATTTTGGTTTTGGAGCCACACACGGAGACCTGCTCAGGGGTTACTCCTGGCTATGCGCTCAGAAGTCGCTCCTGGCTTGGGGGACCATATAGGATGCCGGGGATTAAACTGAGGTCTGTCCTGGGTCAGCCACATGCAAGGCAAATGTTCTACCACTGCGCTATCACTCCAGCCCCAAGAAATTTCTAAAATCCTTCACTATATGTCCTACTCAGACCAAAGACCTACATTTTGCAAAATAGATCATACTATGTGGGGCCATTGCCCTTTTCTCTGTTTTTTCCTTACTTTCCAGAAGTCCTTCAGAGATAAGACCAATAGTACAATGGGTAGGGCATGGCCTCACATGTACCTAATGTGTGGGTTTGATCCTAGAATCTTACATGGCCCCTTGAAATCACTCCCCACCAGGAGTGATCCCTGAGCACAGAGCCTGGACTAAGCCCTGAACACAGCCTACTGTGGTCTCCAAAAAATAATTTATTCAGATAAAGAACAATAACTCTCAGAGTATCCCTTGCTTTTGTCAATATCTATTTATTTATATGGACTAGAAACCTTACCTTCTGCCTAAATTATCTTCCATAGGTTATTTCTTCCTTGTAAGCGCTCTCATGGTCAATGTCCTCAAGATGTACCCTTTCAACAGAGGCCACTTATTGATGGGAACTTTCCTCAGCGAGGACTTTTCTCAACCCCACTTCTTACCAGCCTATAACAAATCCTTGAGTGTGGTGGCCTCTACAACTCTTCTGACTGGAATTATTCAGGTAGGAAAGTGAATCCCTTCCTTTAATTGGTCATGATGGCCATTAAGATATATTTAGAATTGAAATTCATTGCTGGGCTTGACAACCTATACTGTCAGGCCTAAGTATAGGCAGAAGTATAGTCAGATATCATTAAGAGTAGAGCCTGGGCTCAAAGCACTAGTGGGAAAGTCTCCCCTTCCCAAAAGATGCAAATGTAAAAAGTATGAGGATAAACCAAGTGGAAATTTTAGGACTGAAAAATACAATAGATGAAATTAAAAGTTTTAGTAGGGCCAGAGCAATAGAACAATGGATAGGGAATTTTTCTTGAACATGGCCTACCTGGGTTTCATCTCCAACACCCCATGAGCCTGAGTAAATTCTGAGTGCAGAGTCAGGTGAGCATCACTAGGTGTGACCCAAAACAACAATAACAACATAAAATTCAATGTACAGGTTCAACATCAGAATAAAGGAAATTATCAATTAACCTAAAGAAGAAATAGAAGCCATCCAATCTGTTGAAAAAAAAATAGAATAAAAATAGAGCCTTGAGAAAATAAAATATAGTCTCAGATACCACTGAGACTATAACAAAAAGTTCTAATATTTGTGTCTTAATATTCTCAGAAAGAAAGGAGTAGGAAAGAGATAGGTTTAAATCATTTGAAGATCCAATAACTGAAACTCCCCAAATTTGACAAAAGATAGATTGAAATGATCTATCAAGTTACTAAAATGGTTTGATTTGTAGGTACAGATTAAAAAAGCGAAGAAATTTCAAACGATAAATTCTTGGGACTTCATATTAGAACAAATTCCAGTGACACTTCAGAAAACTAGTTAATGGGAAACATTTTGAAAAAGTGAAAGAAATATTTCAATATTTCAATATTCAATGAAGGATGGATGGTAGATAATTCAAAGGACACAAAGCACACGAGCAAGGAGGAAGTGGCACATTAATTTCTTTGGCTGAAAGAAAAACCTGCCAATCCAAAATCATATACCCAGTTGAAAATATCCTTCAAGAATAAAGGGAGAGGAGGGCAGAGACAGCTCAGGGACAGAATTCTTGCTTGGCGGAGATGAAGGAGTGAGTTTTACTCCAGGCACTGTCTCACATGCTAAAAGGCATCCTGCTAGTGCTGTGTTTTGTGATGCCTGGTTCCACAACAAAGTGTGCCATCACTGGGGCATCCCAACCAATCTATCTGAGCAGTGCACCAAGTGTTTGGTTCCTTCTCATCACAACAACAACAACAACAACAACAACAGGAAGAGGGAATAAAATTATGAATTTTGCAATATTAGGAAGAAGAAATGTAGAGAGCAAAATATGGATAAATATGATAAAACTTCCCTGTCTTCTTGGGTTTTCTAAATTGTTTGATGGTTGAAAAAAATTACAATACTGTCTGATGTGGTTTGAGATATATATAGAATAAAAATTTAAAGCAATTCTTATATAAACAAACCCAGAGGGAGATAAGTGAACTGGTACTTTGAGTTGGTAGTGTTGACTGGATATGATATTATATGTATATATAATGTAAAACTTAAAGGAACCATTTTATTTATTTTATTTGGGGGGGGTCCACACCTGGCAGCACTCAGGGGTTACTCCTGGATCTACACTCAGAAATCGCTCCTGGCAGGCTCGGGGGACCTTATGGAAAGCCAGGATTCGAGCCACAGTCCTTCTGTATGCAAGGCAAACGCCCTGCCTCCATGCTATCTCTCCGGCCCCAAGAGAACCATTTTAAAAGCTATTAGTAAATCATCACTTAACATCATTTATAGGTTCTTGAAAATGGTGACTTTAAGCAAAACAATGAATAAAAGGAGGTTCTCACATAATGTTGTTTTATTTAACATTCAGTGGGATTTTTTTCACCAATGTTAACATGAAATAAAGTTGAACATAATGACAATATTCAAAGAATTTCTGTTCAAAGGAATATATTCAGAATCAATAAATATAAATCCAAATGAGAGTCCAAAAATGTTCAAGTAACCCACATAAAATCAGGAAAAAAATAACAAAGATATTGTATATTTAAGCCTTAAAATGTCAACTCTTAACATTAAGAAAACTGGCATATTTACAAATATGCAGTAACAACAAATACAGTGTTATAGACAGGTTGAAAGCAAAAGAATAGGAATATAAATTATGTAAATACTAATTAAAAGAAAGCAGAACTGAGTAAATAATACTGGATAAAATTTGCTTAAGAACTAAGAAAATTATTCAATGTAGAAAGGGGCATAATAGGGGCCTGAGAGGTGGCGCTAGAAGTAAAGTGTCAGCCTTGCAAACGCTAGCCAAGGAAAGACTGCGGTTGGATCCCCAGCGTCCCATATGGTCCCCCCAAGGCAGGGGCAATTTCTGAGCGCTTAGCCAGGAGTAACCCCTGAGCATCAAACGGGTGTGCCCCCCCAAAAAAGGGGGGACATTATAAAATGATAAAAAAAAAAAAGAGGTCCTGGAGCAACGGTGCAGTGGGAAGGCATTTGCCTTGCATGCGGCTGACCCAGTATAGACCTGGGTTGGATCTCTGACATCCATATGGTCCCCTGAGCCAGGAACGATTTCTAAGCGCATAGCCAGGAATATCCCCTGAGTTTCACCAGGTGTGGCCCAACCCCCGGCCCCCGCCAAAAAAAGATGAAAAAGAATAAATTTAGGGGGCCCGGAGAGATAGCACAGTGGCGTTTGCCTTGCAAGCAGCCGATCCAGGACCAAAGGTGGTTGGTTCAAATCCCGGTGTCCCATATGGTCCCCCGTGCCTGCCAGAAGCTATTTCTGAGCAGATAGCCAGGAGTAACCCCTGAGCCCCTGAGCACCGCCGGGTGTGACCCAAAAACCAAAAATAAATAAATAAATAAAGAATAAATTTAGGATCTGGAGAGATAGAAAAGGCAAGTAAGGCACTTGTTTGGATTAAAGTGACTCAGGTCTAATCCCTGGCACCACAGATAGTCCCTTGAGCACAGATCCAGGAGTAAGCCCTGAACAATGCCCGGAGTGGCCCCAAACCAAAATAATGATATTAACTGATATTCAATATAGGACAGCTAGTAAGGTGCTTGCCTAACAAATTCAATCCTTTTGTTTGTTTGTTTTGTTTTTGTTTGTTTGTTTGTTTGTTTTTGGGCCACACCGGGCATCGCTCAAGGGTTTCTCCTGGCTCTAGGCACAGGGGACCATACGGGATTCGAACCACCGTGCTTCTGCATGCTATCTCTTCGACCCCAACAATCTCTTTTAGTTTGTTTGTTTGTTTGTTTGTTTGTTTGTTTTTTGGGCCACACCAGGAAGCGCTCAGGGGTTACTCCTGGCTATCTGCTCAGAAATAGCTCCTGGCAGGCACAGGGGACCATATGAGAAGCCAGGATTCGAACCAAAGTTGGCTGCTTGCAAGGCAAACGCCGCTGTGCTATCTCTCTGGTCTCGCAAATTCAATCCTTAACTCCACAAATGGCCCCTCAGCTCCCTCCTGGGTACAGAGCCAGGAGTAAATCCTGAACACAGATGGTATATCTAAAAACAACAGAAAAAAATAAATCCTAAATATTCCATAGGTAAAAAGAGAAGTCTCAAGGGATTTTATTTTCATATCTGATTTTTTAATATTATATTTAAGGTAACATGGTTGCAGAATTTCATTACTTAAAACATTTAAGTTCATACATATCTGTTATATTTTTGTTATGCTATATATATCTATGTTATATATGTATATATGCATATAAATACTATATTGTTGTCTTTCTTTTTTTTTTTTTTTCGTTTTGTTTTTGGGCCATACCTAGTGGAACTCAGGGATTACTCCAGGCTCTGCTCTCAGAAACCACTCCTGGCAGGCTTGGGGGACCATATGGAATTCCCAGATTTCAATCACCATCTATCCAGGGTCTGCTGTGTGCAAAGCAAACGCCCTACAGCTATGCTATCTCTCAAGCCCCTATATTGTCTTTCTAACATAAATCCAATTTAATCATTTTTTAAAAATAATAAAAGACAAAGGCCAAGAGATAGTCGAATACTTGCTTACACAAAGCCATCTCTGATTCAATTCCTGGCATCATATCTGGTCCTCTGAGTATTACCAGGAATGATCCCTGAGCACAGTACTAGGAGCAAGCCCTGAGCATCAATGAGTGTGGCCCGAATCTTTCTCCAGAAAAAGAAGTCTGTGTTGCACTCAGATCTCAAAAGTGTCTTTTCTTTTGTTAAAAAGTGGGACCCCTCACAGGGACCACTGAAGGGAGCTATTAAAGCTGGCAATGAAAGGGCCTTCACCAGGCTCTACTTCTCTGTCACTGTTATACCAGGTCAACAAGGTCAGTAGAGTCTAGGGTGAGAGAGTTTGCCCTAATGCTCCAAGAAAGAAGAGTGGCCTACTGCCCATAGGGCGTCTGGATCAGCCCAAGAATGCAGTGATGGGAACTGATTAGGAAAAGAAGTTATAAGGTCTCTGGGTACCTCTGGAAAGCTGGTAGTGGGCGCTTCTGCTAGTCTGAGACCTTCTGCCTCACTTCTGGTTTTCTTTTCCATCTGAATCCCTTATAGTTGACGATGGGCATGTTAGGGTTTGGCTTCATTGCGACTTACCTACCGGAGGCCATCATTAATGCGTACCTGGCCGCCACAGCGCTGCATGTTGTACTGAGTCAGTTTACCTCCATCTTTGGACTTATGATCACTTTCCACTCCGGCCCTGTCGCCTTCTTCTCTGTGAGTAAATTCTGTCCTCACTTCCAAACGCCTTACGAAAGATTGACAAATGCCTCTCCCCTTGCCTTCCCCAAAAAGACCTGATTGGAGTCTCCCCCACATCGGCCAAGAGGGTCCTGAAAATCAATTGTTTCTAGATTTATGATCCTAAGTGGTTATAGACATCAGCTGAGCTCTGTTCTAAGGTTTTGTGGGGCTTTTGTTTTGTCTTGTTTGGGGGCCACACCCAGTGGCGATCAGGAGTTACTCTGCCCTCAGAAATTGCTCCAGGCAAGCTCGGAGGTCATATGGGATGCTGGGAATAGAACTCAGGTCCGTCCTGGGTTGTCCACGTGTAAGACAAATACCCTACTGCTGTGCTATCACTCTGGTCCTCTGTTCTCAATTTTACCAACCATTTTAGCTCAGACTTTCTGATCTGGTGGTGATATTTGGGCCACTACTAGCAGTGCTCAGAGGTTTCTTCTGGTCCTATACTCAGGAGTATACTAGCAGTGCTATATGGGATGCCATGGATCAAACCTGCTGTATTCTGGCTCCTGCCCCTGTCCAGACTTTCAAACAAACATGGTTGACATAAAAATCTGGCCTATAAAATGTTGTATCTAGCATCACCGTCTGCATTACATGCCTCATAATGCATCCTAAGACATCTGTGTAAAATGCTAAAAATTATCCCTACCTGAATGCAAGAATAGTTTTAGAAACCATGGTAAAGAATATATGTATTTTTTTGTTTTGTTTGGGAACCATAGCTGGTGGTTCTCAGGATTACTTCTGGCTTTGAGCTCAGGGATCACTCCTGGCTTTGCCCAGGGAACCAAATGTGCCTTATCCACTATACTGTCTATGTCCTAAAGAACATAGAAGGTCCAGAACATTAATTAGGAATAAACTAATACACCTAATTTTGGGTTTATTAAATGTACAGAGTATATTCTCTTTTTTTTTTGTCTCCCAATTAGTATATTCTCTCCTAACTGAATCAGATGGCCTATTTATTTTATTATCTTTGCAACTTAAACAAGCAAATCATTTGATGTCTCTGTTTCAATGATGCTCACAAAACTCTTTCTGGCCAGCAATACTTCCTCAAGACTTCTTATTTTGGTGAATGGTGCTATGTTTTGAGCCACACTGGATTTTTCTGCTCTATACTCAAGCATGACCCTTAGCAATTCTTGGGGGACCCAATGTGGTACAAGAGACTTGAACCCAGGTTCCTGGCTCCATGTTCCTGCAAAGCAAGTGTCTTACCTCCTGTATATCTCTGGATGCAGAAACTTCTTTTTAAACTAACTCAAAAGAGTGTGTCATTTCCTAGACTTACGCGATTATTCTATCTTTTCCTAAGTCTCTCTAATTTTATTATCTTTCAGAACTTAATTAACTACTGCATCGGTATCCCCAAAGCCAATTCCACCAGCATTCTGCTATTTCTAACTGCTATGGTGATTCTGAGAATGAACAAATGTGTCCGAATCTCCTTCAATCAATATCCCATGGAATTTCCCATGGAAATCTTTATGGTAAATATTTTTATGCTCTCCCCCACCTAATCATGTTCCAAATCATTTAAAATACCTACCTTAAGAAAATAAAGATAGGGCCGGGTGGTGGCACTAGAGGTAAGGTGCCTGCCTTGCCTGCGCTAGCCTTGGACAGACCTCGGTTCGATCCCCCGGTGTCCCATATGGTCCCCTAAGACAGGAGCGACTTCTGAGCACATAGCCAGGAGTAACCCCTGAGTGTCACCGGGTGTGGCCCAAAAAACAAAAACAAAAAAAAAAAAAGAAAGAAAAGAAAAGAAAGATAAAGTGAGGAAGGGAAAGAGTTAAGCAATACTATTATATTTTTTATTTAATCCATTTGTTTTTGTGTTTTTTTATTTGTTTGTTTGTTTTGTTTTGGGCCTCTCCTGCATGTAGTCAGGGCTTATTCCTGGAGTTGTGCTCAGGGATCACTCCTGGCAGTTTCTAGGGATCATAAGGAGAACGAGGGATTGAACCTGGGTCAACTGCATGAAAGACAAGGTGCCCTATCCTATCACTCCATCCCAGATTTATCTTTTTTTTTTTTTTTTTTTTTTTTTGGTTTTTGGGCCACACCCGGTAACGCTCAGGGGTTACTCCTGGCTATGCGCTCAGAAGTCGCTCCTGGCTTGGGGGACCATATGGGACACCGGGGGATCGAACCGCGGTCCGTCTCCTAGGCTAGCGCAGGTAAGGCAGGCACCTTACCTCCAGCGCCACCGCCCGGCCCCCCCAGATTTATCTTTTAGTTTGGCTTGGAAGTCACACATCCAACTGTGTTCAGGAATTACTACTGGCTTTGTGCTCAGGGCCACTCCTGATAGGATTCAGGGGACCCTAAAGGGTTCTGGAAATAGACCTGGGTGAGCTGTATAAAGTGTACCTCTACTCTACTATCTCTCAGACCCCTGGATACATTTTGTTTAAATGTTAGCTTTCTGTTTATAAATATGATTAATTTTTTATCTATTGCTTTTATCTATTGCCTCTTTCATACAATTTCAGGAATAGAGTTTTGATTTTACTTTTTAGGGTTGCACCAGTGATACTCAGGAGCCACTTTGGGGGTGCTTTTGATGGTACTCTGTTGGACATCATGCCATGCAGGAGATTGAATCACAGATCTCCAACATGCTCAGAATTTACTAAGAATGTCCATTGAGTTATCTCCTTGACCTATAAATAAGGTTTTCTCTTTCCCCGTATGCTAGACTCATTCTAGCAATTTTGCAAAAACACAAAGGTCAAGAGGAAAAGAATTTCCTATAGTTGTACCACTCAAAAACTGCTACAATGGATACTTTTGAATGTTCAATTATTCCCTTTTTTCTTCTTTTAAACTAATTAAGGGCGGTGTATGCTCATCAGGGGGATTTATGCTCACTCGCAGAGAATCTCCATCTTCTCTGTAGAAGTTTTGCTTCATTTTATTTTTATTTATTATTCATCTTTTTATGTTGTATTATATAAAGAAATTGAGGGAGGGCAGAGTGATAGTCCTAGGGCTAAGAAGCTTGCCAGGCAAGAGGCCAACTCCAAATCAGTCCTGGATAGTACATGGTCCCCAGAGCCCCATGGGTAAATTTCTGGAAGTTCTCTTGCATCACTGAAGTGGCTCAGGTAACCCAAGGCACTGCCAGGTAGCACCATGTCCTTGGGCCTAGCTGAAACTCAATCATAAACAACTTTGTAACTATGTACCTCATAGTGATTTAATTAAATAATTTATTTAAAAATTTTAAATATGGGGGGATGTTCTTTTATAACTGAACCCCAACTACAAACATGTTTGTAATATGGTGCTTAAATAAAAATATGATTTTTATTTTATTTTTAAATTTTTGGTACTACATTCTTTTTTTAATTATTTTTATTTAAATATCATGATTACAAATATGATTGTAGTTGTATGATTACAGTCATGTAAAGAACACCCTCCTTCACAAGTGTAAGATTACCACCACCAATTTCCCAGATCTCCCTCCTCCCCACCCCATCCACACCTGTACTCGAGACAGGCTTTCTATTTCCCTCATTCATTCACATTGTTATGATAGTTTTCAGTGTAGTTGTTGCTCTAACTGCACTCATCACACTATGTGGTGAGCTTCATGTCATGAGCTGCACCTACATGGGTAAATGGGGAGAAATAATGGTTGGGACTGAGGCAGTAAACAATTAGAAATGAGCTTTGTAGGGAGTATCAAGGTCACAATACAAGATGGATATTATGCATATATAAACTATATGCATATAATACTATCAATATATATTGTATGTGTGGGGGCACTAGCCCCCGGATCATTTTGGAAATGGAGACCAAGGAGAAAAATTTTCCAGTGACTGTCCCAACATAAACCAGTGCTGCAATGGCCCACCCTCCTCCCAAAGCGCATTCCCATTAGTGTAGGGAGAGGTAGGGGGAAAGCCTGATGACCCCTATAGAATCTCCCTGGACCGTCACCCAGGAAAGGTCTGGAGTCCAGGGGAGAAAGAGGAGGATGGCTGGGGTGCCTGCCAAGCCTCCCAGCACTCCCCAGGCTAGGGAGAAGGCCTCCGGCATGGGGCCTCCCCAAACCCCATACCTGGCAGGAGCTGGCATCCAGAATCAAAGAGGAAACCAGAAGCCAGATATCTGCCCACCCTCCTCCCCATGCACCTCCACCCTGGAGTACGGAGGGATGGGGGAAGCCTGAGGACCCCTAAGAGTCCACCTGAACCCACTTCTGGCCATCTGGGCTGGCACCCAGGGAGGGCCTGGAGTCCAGGGGAGAAAGAGGGGGTGGCTGGGGGCCTGCCAAGCCTCCCAGTACTCCCCAGGCTAGGGAGAAGGACTCCAGCATGGGGCCCCCCAAACCCAATACCAGGCAAGAGCTGGCCTCCAGAATCAAAGAGGAAACCAGAAGCTAAATAAAATAAAAATTTAAATAGAAACAAACACCCCCCCAAATAAATAAATAAGAAAGACATTAAGGGAGATGGCATTGATTCACTGAAGGCAATCTGGGTCTCATCTTTTTCTAATGATAAATTTGCTTCTTTTAAAAACTCCACAGGTAAGATTTATCTTGTTCTGCTATAATTAGCATCTTTACCATGTTTAGGCCATGTTCATAAATAAGGCTCAGATTTTATTTGGAAGCCACACCGAGCTGTGCTCAGGGACTATTCCTGGCTTTGTGCTTACCCTCTAATGGTGTTCAGGGGACCATATGTGGTGCTGAAAATTCAAACCAGGGTGGCAGCTGACAACCACATGCAAAGCAAGTGTCTTCTTTCCTGTACTATTTCTCCAGCCCAAAGCTTAGATTTTATTAAGCTCTTTTGCTGTCCATGAAAATTATTTGTCTATGAAGATGTGTTTTCTGGGGTTGGAGAGATAGTACAGCAGATAAGGTACTTGCCTAGCACATGGACAACCCAGGTTTGATCTCCGGCTTTCACTATGATCCCCAAGCTCTGCTAGGAGTGATCCCTGAGAGCAGAGCCAGGAGTGAGCTCTTTTTTTTTATTTTTGGTTTTTCAGGCCACACCCATTTGATGCTCAGGGGTTACTCCTGGCTAAGCACTCAGAAATTGCCCCTGGCTTGGGGGGACCATATGGGACGCCGGGGGATCAAACCGCGGTTGCGCTCTTTTTCCTTGGCTAGCGCTTGCTTACCTCTAGCGCCACCTCCCTGGCCCCCAGGAGTGAGCTCTTAATATGTCCAGGTGTGACCCCAAACAAAATAAAGGAAAAAAAGGAAGTGTTCTCTGGGGCTGGTATGATCCAGTTAGTTAGAGCAGATATCTCAGTTATGGAATTCTGTAAGTTCGATTCCCTGCACTCCCCAGCACCCATGGACCTCTCTCTGGTAACCCATAGTGCATCTCCAGGTCAGAGGACTACTGGGAGCACCCCATTCCTCCACAAGAACTATTATTTGGCACACATACATATAGTTCACCAAAACTCCATGTACCCCCTATAGTTCCTAGCCTCCTTGGTTTTTTCAGCCAGATCATGTGACTTTTTAGTGCTGAGTATCAACACAACGTCTTACAAGACAAATGCTTCACCACTGAGTCCTTCTCCACCTACATGTAACTTTTTGGCCAAAGCACAGGAGATAAGTATGAGTTCCTGTGTTCTCCCTTCCCCTGCAATGGCCATCAGCAGGGATGCAAGCTGAGATAATAGATTACCTTGGATCCCTGAATTTAAATCTGCAGTGCCTGGGAAGATATTTGCTCACCAAGAACTCTGTGTGAGCAAAATTAAAGAAATAAGATTTCAACATCTTATAGTTTAGCTGTTTCTAAGGCATAACTTATCCTATAGTAACTAACTGAGCTATTGGGAACATATGGAAACTTTTTTGACAAGTGGGATCCATCTCTGTCCTGACTATTGCCCACTTGTGGACATGGGTTTTCTGGGAGTTGAAAAGTTTTTCATGCATGTAGGCCAGAGATTTTTTAAGACTTTAGAACTATGTACACAGTAGGGCCTCGTGGTGGGGAGGGGAGAAAGGGCCAATGTAGAAATGGAATTTGGAGAGTAGAATCAGGGACAATTTTCACTTTTTCAACCCAGCTCTGACATTCTAGAAAGCAGATGTATTTATAGTTGGTGGCTTTGTAGCCACCAGCAGATGGCGCTTGTGATTTAGACATAAAGTGTCCAAGTCGGATTTCAAATTTAACATTGTGAGAGATTTAAAAGTACCCGTCGGGGCTGGAGAGATAGCATGGAGGTAAGGCAATCAGAAGGTCATGGGTTCGAATCCCGGCATCCCATATGGTCCCCTGTGCCTGCCAGGGGCGATTTCTGAGCATAGAGCCAGAATTCACCCCTGAGTGCTGCCGGGTATGACCCCCCAAACAACAACAACAAAAAATAATAATAATAAAGTAAAATAAAAGTACCCATCATAGTAGTAGTAGTAGTAGTTGTTGTTGTTGTTATTGTTGTTGTTGCTCTTCTCCTTCCTCCTCCTCCTCCTTTCCTTCTTATTCTTCTCCTCCTCCTCCTTCCTCCTTCTTCTACTTCCTCCTTCTTCTTCCTCCTTCTTCTACCTCCTCCTCCTTCCTCCTCCTCCTCTTCTTCTCCTTCTCTTTCTTCTTCTTCCTCCTTCCTCCTCCTCCTTCTTCCTCCTCCTCTTCTTCTCCTCCTCCTCCTCCTCTTCCTCCTCCTTCTTTCTTTCTTTCTTTCTTTTTCTTTCTTTCTTTCTTTCTTTCTTTCTTTCTTTCTTTCTCTTTCTTTCTTTCTCTCTTTCTTTCTCTCTCTCTTTTTCTTTCTTTTTTTCTTTCTCTTTGATATAAAAGCGACTTTATTTAAATGCTGTGGTTGTTCATAATCTAGTTTTTTTTAACAGTTACAAAGTTGTTTCAGTCACATAGTGTACAACATCCTTCACCAATGCACATTTACCACCACCTATGTCCCCAATTTCCCTCCCATCTTCATTCCTGCCTGCTTCTGTGGCAGATATTTTTCTTCTCTCTCTTTCTCCTTCTTTTTTCTCTTTTATATACTGTTTCTGCAGTATTGAAGGGGCATCATGCATATCACTTTATCTCAGCACCCAGTTCTTGTTCATTGTGATTTTCTATCTGTATATATTATAAACTAATTCCCTCATCTAATTAATCAACACATCCATCACCTCCCTTATTTATTTATATGAACATTTAAAATGTACTCTTTTAACAAATTTCAATCACCCACTATAGCCTTATCAATGTCTTTTCCATGATGTCCTCAAGCCTTATTCCTCTTGTAGCTGAAAAATTTTCCCCCTTTATCAACTCTTCCCCTTCTTCCCCTGTCAGCCCACCTGCTAGATCTTGGTAACTACTTTTCAACTCTCTGTTCCTATGACTGTGACGAAATTTATTTCAGTTTTTGTTTTAGAGTCTACATATAAGAATCTATACCATGTAGCATTCATTTTTCTCTGTCTGGCTTTTTTCATCTAGCGTAAGGTCCATCCCCAATGTCACAAGTCATCAGGAATTGGCCTTCCTCTAAAACATTTATGTAATGAGGCTTATTAGGGAAAAGGAGCAATAAGACTGTAGGTGGATCAATTGTTTGGGACTCACTGTGGCTGGCATCAAACTCCCTGATCACAGTGAAGACATTCCCTTCGGGAGTGCTGAAAATCAGGTACATCATGGGTGTAATTGAAGAAAGAAACTAAGGTCCAGGAATGGAAGTTGGTGGAGACTGTAAAATGAGTGGAATATAATCATTAAAATGTTTGTGGGGCCTACTTTATTCTCAGAAATTATTTAAGTTTGAAATATGCTTGTATTTTTCTTTTAATGCATATTTTATTATTATTAAAATACTTTTGGGTTAAAGAGACAGGACAAAGGGTAGAGCAATTGTCTTACACACAGTCAACAGGGGTTCAATCCCTGTCATCCCTCTAGGTGTGGCCCAATAACCCCCCCAAAATTTTTTTAAAACATCTTCTATTTCAGGGGGCATGGAGGTAAGGTGTTTGCCTTTCATGCAGAAGGTCATTGGTTCGAATCCCGGCATCCCATATGGTCCCCTGTGCCTGCTAGGGGCGATTTCTGAGCATAGAGCCAGGAGTAACCTCTGAGCACTGCCAGGTGTGACCCAAAAACCAACCCCCCCCCAAAAAAAAACCATCTTCTATTTCAAGCTCAAAATCTACTCCCTGACTTTGATCCTTTTTACATTCTTCCTTCTTTCTGAAAACAGAAAATGTAGTCTCTACTCAATACAACATGCTGAAGACTGTCATAATTATCGGGTTTACCACTCATCAAGGGATTTTATACACATCAAGGGATTGGGAACACTTTCTGCGTTGTAGCAGGAGTCTGATTTTAAAAAGACCTCCATGGGCCAAAGTGACAGTACAGTGGTTGGAGCACTTACTTTTTACAAGGCTGACTGGGGTTCATACCCTGAGCTCACCAGGAATGATATCCAAGCACCAACTCAGCACAAACCTGAGTACTACCAGGTGTAGCAAAATAATAAGATCTTCATCTTTCTCATGATAATTTGTCCTTAAGATAGTCACCTTAAATATTAATAGGGAAAATTGAGGAAGTTGGGTTTTCTGGCCACACCCAATCATGCTCAGGGTCTATGCCTGGCTCTCCACTGTAGAACCATCCCTGGCTGTGCTTTGGAGACCATGTGTAGTGCCAGAGATTGAACTAGGACTGGCCACATGCAAAGCAATAGCCTTACCTCCTCACTGTCTCTCCAGCCCTTAAGGAAAAAATTGAACACTTTACCTGGGATCCCATTAGAATATGCTAACACATAACTCAAGAGTCCTATAGCTATAAGAAATGATGCATACTGTATGATGACTAGTTAAATGTGTTTATTTAAGCTGGATGACAAACACCAAAAAGTACCACAATATACAAATACTGTATACTTCAAGCAATTTATTTATGCTTTTCAATTTTCAATTTTGCATTTTTCCCCTTTTCTTTCTTTTTTTTTTTTTTTTTTTTTTTTTTTGGTTTTTGGGCCACACCCTGTGACGCTCAGGGGTTACTCCTGGCTATGCGCTCAGAAGTCGCTCCTGGCTTCTTGGGGGACCATATGGGACGCCGGGGGATCGAACCATGGTCCGTCCTAGGCTAGCGCAGGCAAGGCAGGCACCTTACCTCCAGCGCCACCGCCCGGCCCCGCCTTTTCTTTCTTTAGTATGTTTTTCCCTCTGGGAAAAATATAAGGAGGAAAATCAAGTAATTACTTTGCTAAAGATCTTTTTCTCTGGGTCTGGAGAAATAACACAGCAGTAGGGCATTTACCTTGCAGGCAGCCAACACAGGATAGACCCTGGATTGATTCCTGGCATCCCATATGGTCCACAGAACCTGTCAGGAACAATTTCTGAGCATAGAGCCAGGAGCAACCCCTGAGTACCACCGGGTGTGACCCAAAAACAACACAAAACAAAAAAAATCTTTTTCTCTGTGATCTGAAATGTGGATGATTATTATCTCATGATACTTTGACAACCCCATTTAATTGCTACAGAATGTTTGCAGCAGGGGTCCTCAAACTTTTTAAACAGAAGCCAGTTTACTGTCCCTCAGATCATTGGAGGACCGGACCATAGTTTTAAAAAACTATGAACAAATTTCTATGCACACTGTAAATATCTTATTTTGAAGTAAAAAAAAAATCTAGAACAAATACAATATTTAAAATAAAGAACAAATAAAGTTGAATCAACATACAAGTATTTCAATGGTAACTATGGGCCTGCTTTTGACAGGCCTTAGTTTGGGGACACCCGCCTGAGAATGA